>NW_027666479.1:0-242767 GCF_963455335.1 Martes martes
GAAGCGGCTCCTGCCCCGACCGTGACGCGGGACCCACGGCAGAGCAAACACACTCGTGGTGAGGGCACGGGAGGCCTTCTGACAGCAGCGCCGCTTCCCTCAGCCGGGCGCCCGCCCTCAGTCGAACCCACCGGAGCCCGCGTTCGGAGTGCACCGAGCTGAACACCCGGCTCTCGGCGAGGTCGTGACGGCGACGCCGGCCTGCAGGCCAAACTCTCTGGGGGCGCCCTGAGCTGGGAGGCTCGCCCGAAACGGAAGGGGGAAGCGCCGAGCCCCTGCCACGGGATTGCTTCAGGACGACGCATTGGCCCAGCAAGCCCCACTCTGTCCCGGGAAGAGAGAAGCGGCTCTGGCACCTAGAAGCACGGAGCAAGGCACCCAACCCTCAGCTCTTGGATCGCGCTTCCCGGAGGGGGCCCTTTCACCTCGCCATTCCCCGAATGCACAACGCCTTCTCTCAGACGCGGAGGAAGACGTGCACACGCTGCCGCCTTGGGCCTCCACTCCAGGGACCTGCGGGTGCCGCCAGCACCTCCGGGGCGACAGCGGGCTGCGCGGTGTCAAGGTCGACACACGCCCGGGCCTGGCAACCGAAGGAGACAGCTCCTCCCTGGATTCCGTGCAACACGGTGCTGCCGGGAAAACGTCCGCCCAGGGAAAGATGAGTGCGAACAGAGAAGCGGGGAGGAGAGATGAAGGGCGCGCTTCGTGAGGCACGAGGGTCCGGGCTGTGGGGCCGGCCTCTCCCGGGCCGGCGCCTCCCGTCCTACACGGGGAAGCCGTTGGCTGACTCGCCGGGGGTTGGACCCGCTGAGGTCCAGGCCCCCGACCTCCCTGTGCGAAACAAGGCAGGGTGGAATGCCATCCCCGTCCACGTCCACACACACGTCGCTCCACGGAGAAGGAGGCCTTCTCAACGCTTAGCCCGGAAGCCTCGAGTGAGCACCACAGCCTTACCTCCGAGAAGCAAGCCTGAAGCCGAGCTCCCTTCCGCGAGCAGGCCTCTTTCGCCCAGAGAGAACGCTTGGCCGCGGCGGGGGTGGCGGAAGCCTCAGGGAGGCTGCGTGCCGGGCCTCAGGTCGGGGGCCGTCCTAGAAGGAGGCCCCCGACCTGGGCCTCAGCGAAGCCCTTCGCAAGGGCGTCGGAAGCGGCTCCTGCCCCGACCGTGACGCGGGACCCACGGCAGAGCAAACACACTCGTGGTGAGGGCACGGGAGGCCTTCTGACAGCAGCGCCGCTTCCCTCAGCCGGGCGCCCGCCCTCAGTCGAACCCACCGGAGCCCGCGTTCGGAGTGCACCGAGCTGAACACCCGGCTCTCGGCGAGGTCGTGACGGCGACGCCGGCCTGCAGGCCAAACTCTCTGGGGGCGCCCTGAGCTGGGAGGCTCGCCCGAAACGGAAGGGGGAAGCGCCGAGCCCCTGCCACGGGATTGCTTCAGGACGACGCATTGGCCCAGCAAGCCCCACTCTGTCCCGGGAAGAGAGAAGCGGCTCTGGCACCTAGAAGCACGGAGCAAGGCACCCAACCCTCAGCTCTTGGATCGCGCTTCCCGGAGGGGGCCCTTTCACCTCGCCATTCCCCGAATGCACAACGCCTTCTCTCAGACGCGGAGGAAGACGTGCACACGCTGCCGCCTTGGGCCTCCACTCCAGGGACCTGCGGGTGCCGCCAGCACCTCCGGGGCGACAGCGGGCTGCGCGGTGTCAAGGTCGACACACGCCCGGGCCTGGCAACCGAAGGAGACAGCTCCTCCCTGGATTCCGTGCAACACGGTGCTGCCGGGAAAACGTCCGCCCAGGGAAAGATGAGTGCGAACAGAGAAGCGGGGAGGAGAGATGAAGGGCGCGCTTCGTGAGGCACGAGGGTCCGGGCTGTGGGGCCGGCCTCTCCCGGGCCGGCGCCTCCCGTCCTACACGGGGAAGCCGTTGGCTGACTCGCCGGGGGTTGGACCCGCTGAGGTCCAGGCCCCCGACCTCCCTGTGCGAAACAAGGCAGGGTGGAATGCCATCCCCGTCCACGTCCACACACACGTCGCTCCACGGAGAAGGAGGCCTTCTCAACGCTTAGCCCGGAAGCCTCGAGTGAGCACCACAGCCTTACCTCCGAGAAGCAAGCCTGAAGCCGAGCTCCCTTCCGCGAGCAGGCCTCTTTCGCCCAGAGAGAAAGCTTGGCCGCGGCGGGGGTGGCGGAAGCCTCAGGGAGGCTGCGTGCCGGGCCTCAGGTCGGGGGCCGTCCTAGAAGGAGGCCCCCGACCTGGGCCTCAGCGAAGCCCTTCGCAAGGGCGTCGGAAGCGGCTCCTGCCCCGACCGTGACGCGGGACCCACGGCAGAGCAAACACACTCGTTGTGAGGGCACGGGAGGCCTTCTGACAGCAGCGCCGCTTCCCTCAGCCGGGCGCCCGCCCTCAGTCGAACCCACCGGAGCCCGCGTTCGGAGTGCACCGAGCTGAACACCCGGCTCTCGGCGAGGTCGTGACGGCGACGCCGGCCTGCAGGCCAAACTCTCTGGGGGCGCCCTGAGCTGGGAGGCTCGCCCGAAACGGAAGGGGGAAGCGCCGAGCCCCTGCCACGGGATTGCTTCAGGACGACGCATTGGCCCAGCAAGCCCCACTCTGTCCCGGGAAGAGAGAAGCGGCTCTGGCACCTAGAAGCACGGAGCAAGGCACCCAACCCTCAGCTCTTGGATCGCGCTTCCCGGAGGGGGCCCTTTCACCTCGCCATTCCCCGAATGCACAACGCCTTCTCTCAGACGCGGAGGAAGACGTGCACACGCTGCCGCCTTGGGCCTCCACTCCAGGGACCTGCGGGTGCCGCCAGCACCTCCGGGGCGACAGCGGGCTGCGCGGTGTCAAGGTCGACACACGCCCGGGCCTGGCAACCGAAGGAGACAGCTCCTCCCTGGATTCCGTGCAACACGGTGCTGCCGGGAAAACGTCCGCCCAGGGAAAGATGAGTGCGAACAGAGAAGCGGGGAGGAGAGATGAAGGGCGCGCTTCGTGAGGCACGAGGGTCCGGGCTGTGGGGCCGGCCTCTCCCGGGCCGGCGCCTCACGTCCTACACGGGGAAGCCGTTGGCTGACTCGCCGGGGGTTGGACCCGCTGAGGTCCAGGCCCCCGACCTCCCTGTGCGAAACAAGGCAGGGTGGAATGCCATCCCCGTCCACGTCCACACACACGTCGCTCCACGGAGAAGGAGGCCTTCTCAACGCTTAGCCCGGAAGCCTCGAGTGAGCACCACAGCCTTACCTCCGAGAAGCAAGCCTGAAGCCGAGCTCCCTTCCGCGAGCAGGCCTCTTTCGCCCAGAGAGAACGCTTGGCCGCGGCGGGGGTGGCGGAAGCCTCAGGGAGGCTGCGTGCCGGGCCTCAGGTCGGGGGCCGTCCTAGAAGGAGGCCCCCGACCTGGGCCTCAGCGAAGCCCTTCGCAAGGGCGTCGGAAGCGGCTCCTGCCCCGACCGTGACGCGGGACCCACGGCAGAGCAAACACACTCGTTGTGAGGGCACGGGAGGCCTTCTGACAGCAGCGCCGCTTCCCTCAGCCGGGCGCCCGCCCTCAGTCGAACCCACCGGAGCCCGCGTTCGGAGTGCACCGAGCTGAACACCCGGCTCTCGGCGAGGTCGTGACGGCGACGCCGGCCTGCAGGCCAAACTCTCTGGGGGCGCCCTGAGCTGGGAGGCTCGCCCGAAACGGAAGGGGGAAGCGCCGAGCCCCTGCCACGGGATTGCTTCAGGACGACGCATTGGCCCAGCAAGCCCCACTCTGTCCCGGGAAGAGAGAAGCGGCTCTGGCACCTAGAAGCACGGAGCAAGGCACCCAACCCTCAGCTCTTGGATCGCGCTTCCCGGAGGGGGCCCTTTCACCTCGCCATTCCCCGAATGCACAACGCCTTCTCTCAGACGCGGAGGAAGACGTGCACACGCTGCCGCCTTGGGCCTCCACTCCAGGGACCTGCGGGTGCCGCCAGCACCTCCGGGGCGACAGCGGGCTGCGCGGTGTCAAGGTCGACACACGCCCGGGCCTGGCAACCGAAGGAGACAGCTCCTCCCTGGATTCCGTGCAACACGGTGCTGCCGGGAAAACGTCCGCCCAGGGAAAGATGAGTGCGAACAGAGAAGCGGGGAGGAGAGATGAAGGGCGCGCTTCGTGAGGCACGAGGGTCCGGGCTGTGGGGCCGGCCTCTCCCGGGCCGGCGCCTCACGTCCTACACGGGGAAGCCGTTGGCTGACTCGCCGGGGGTTGGACCCGCTGAGGTCCAGGCCCCCGACCTCCCTGTGCGAAACAAGGCAGGGTGGAATGCCATCCCCGTCCACGTCCACACACACGTCGCTCCACGGAGAAGGAGGCCTTCTCAACGCTTAGCCCGGAAGCCTCGAGTGAGCACCACAGCCTTACCTCCGAGAAGCAAGCCTGAAGCCGAGCTCCCTTCCGCGAGCAGGCCTCTTTCGCCCAGAGAGAAAGCTTGGCCGCGGCGGGGGTGGCGGAAGCCTCAGGGAGGCTGCGTGCCGGGCCTCAGGTCGGGGGCCGTCCTAGAAGGAGGCCCCCGACCTGGGCCTCAGCGAAGCCCTTCGCAAGGGCGTCGGAAGCGGCTCCTGCCCCGACCGTGACGCGGGACCCACGGCAGAGCAAACACACTCGTGGTGAGGGCACGGGAGGCCTTCTGACAGCAGCGCCGCTTCCCTCAGCCGGGCGCCCGCCCTCAGTCGAACCCACCGGAGCCCGCGTTCGGAGTGCACCGAGCTGAACACCCGGCTCTCGGCGAGGTCGTGACGGCGACGCCGGCCTGCAGGCCAAACTCTCTGGGGGCGCCCTGAGCTGGGAGGCTCGCCCGAAACGGAAGGGGGAAGCGCCGAGCCCCTGCCACGGGATTGCTTCAGGACGACGCATTGGCCCAGCAAGCCCCACTCTGTCCCGGGAAGAGAGAAGCGGCTCTGGCACCTAGAAGCACGGAGCAAGGCACCCAACCCTCAGCTCTTGGATCGCGCTTCCCGGAGGGGGCCCTTTCACCTCGCCATTCCCCGAATGCACAACGCCTTCTCTCAGACGCGGAGGAAGACGTGCACACGCTGCCGCCTTGGGCCTCCACTCCAGGGACCTGCGGGTGCCGCCAGCACCTCCGGGGCGACAGCGGGCTGCGCGGTGTCAAGGTCGACACACGCCCGGGCCTGGCAACCGAAGGAGACAGCTCCTCCCTGGATTCCGTGCAACACGGTGCTGCCGGGAAAACGTCCGCCCAGGGAAAGATGAGTGCGAACAGAGAAGCGGGGAGGAGAGATGAAGGGCGCGCTTCGTGAGGCACGAGGGTCCGGGCTGTGGGGCCGGCCTCTCCCGGGCCGGCGCCTCCCGTCCTACACGGGGAAGCCGTTGGCTGACTCGCCGGGGGTTGGACCCGCTGAGGTCCAGGCCCCCGACCTCCCTGTGCGAAACAAGGCAGGGTGGAATGCCATCCCCGTCCACGTCCACACACACGTCGCTCCACGGAGAAGGAGGCCTTCTCAACGCTTAGCCCGGAAGCCTCGAGTGAGCACCACAGCCTTACCTCCGAGAAGCAAGCCTGAAGCCGAGCTCCCTTCCGCGAGCAGGCCTCTTTCGCCCAGAGAGAAAGCTTGGCCGCGGCGGGGGTGGCGGAAGCCTCAGGGAGGCTGCGTGCCGGGCCTCAGGTCGGGGGCCGTCCTAGAAGGAGGCCCCCGACCTGGGCCTCAGCGAAGCCCTTCGCAAGGGCGTCGGAAGCGGCTCCTGCCCCGACCGTGACGCGGGACCCACGGCAGAGCAAACACACTCGTTGTGAGGGCACGGGAGGCCTTCTGACAGCAGCGCCGCTTCCCTCAGCCGGGCGCCCGCCCTCAGTCGAACCCACCGGAGCCCGCGTTCGGAGTGCACCGAGCTGAACACCCGGCTCTCGGCGAGGTCGTGACGGCGACGCCGGCCTGCAGGCCAAACTCTCTGGGGGCGCCCTGAGCTGGGAGGCTCGCCCGAAACGGAAGGGGGAAGCGCCGAGCCCCTGCCACGGGATTGCTTCAGGACGACGCATTGGCCCAGCAAGCCCCACTCTGTCCCGGGAAGAGAGAAGCGGCTCTGGCACCTAGAAGCACGGAGCAAGGCACCCAACCCTCAGCTCTTGGATCGCGCTTCCCGGAGGGGGCCCTTTCACCTCGCCATTCCCCGAATGCACAACGCCTTCTCTCAGACGCGGAGGAAGACGTGCACACGCTGCCGCCTTGGGCCTCCACTCCAGGGACCTGCGGGTG
Source organism: Martes martes (assembly GCF_963455335.1). Lineage (NCBI taxonomy): Eukaryota > Metazoa > Chordata > Mammalia > Carnivora > Mustelidae > Martes > Martes martes. The sequence goes on from NW_027666479.1 coordinate 6,243, forward strand.
CCGCCAGCACCTCCGGGGCGACAGCGGGCTGCGCGGTGTCAAGGTCGACACACGCCCGGGCCTGGCAACCGAAGGAGACAGCTCCTCCCTGGATTCCGTGCAACACGGTGCTGCCGGGAAAACGTCCGCCCAGGGAAAGATGAGTGCGAACAGAGAAGCGGGGAGGAGAGATGAAGGGCGCGCTTCGTGAGGCACGAGGGTCCGGGCTGTGGGGCCGGCCTCTCCCGGGCCGGCGCCTCACGTCCTACACGGGGAAGCCGTTGGCTGACTCGCCGGGGGTTGGACCCGCTGAGGTCCAGGCCCCCGACCTCCCTGTGCGAAACAAGGCAGGGTGGAATGCCATCCCCGTCCACGTCCACACACACGTCGCTCCACGGAGAAGGAGGCCTTCTCAACGCTTAGCCCGGAAGCCTCGAGTGAGCACCACAGCCTTACCTCCGAGAAGCAAGCCTGAAGCCGAGCTCCCTTCCGCGAGCAGGCCTCTTTCGCCCAGAGAGAAAGCTTGGCCGCGGCGGGGGTGGCGGAAGCCTCAGGGAGGCTGCGTGCCGGGCCTCAGGTCGGGGGCCGTCCTAGAAGGAGGCCCCCGACCTGGGCCTCAGCGAAGCCCTTCGCAAGGGCGTCGGAAGCGGCTCCTGCCCCGACCGTGACGCGGGACCCACGGCAGAGCAAACACACTCGTTGTGAGGGCACGGGAGGCCTTCTGACAGCAGCGCCGCTTCCCTCAGCCGGGCGCCCGCCCTCAGTCGAACCCACCGGAGCCCGCGTTCGGAGTGCACCGAGCTGAACACCCGGCTCTCGGCGAGGTCGTGACGGCGACGCCGGCCTGCAGGCCAAACTCTCTGGGGGCGCCCTGAGCTGGGAGGCTCGCCCGAAACGGAAGGGGGAAGCGCCGAGCCCCTGCCACGGGATTGCTTCAGGACGACGCATTGGCCCAGCAAGCCCCACTCTGTCCCGGGAAGAGAGAAGCGGCTCTGGCACCTAGAAGCACGGAGCAAGGCACCCAACCCTCAGCTCTTGGATCGCGCTTCCCGGAGGGGGCCCTTTCACCTCGCCATTCCCCGAATGCACAACGCCTTCTCTCAGACGCGGAGGAAGACGTGCACACGCTGCCGCCTTGGGCCTCCACTCCAGGGACCTGCGGGTGCCGCCAGCACCTCCGGGGCGACAGCGGGCTGCGCGGTGTCAAGGTCGACACACGCCCGGGCCTGGCAACCGAAGGAGACAGCTCCTCCCTGGATTCCGTGCAACACGGTGCTGCCGGGAAAACGTCCGCCCAGGGAAAGATGAGTGCGAACAGAGAAGCGGGGAGGAGAGATGAAGGGCGCGCTTCGTGAGGCACGAGGGTCCGGGCTGTGGGGCCGGCCTCTCCCGGGCCGGCGCCTCCCGTCCTACACGGGGAAGCCGTTGGCTGACTCGCCGGGGGTTGGACCCGCTGAGGTCCAGGCCCCCGACCTCCCTGTGCGAAACAAGGCAGGGTGGAATGCCATCCCCGTCCACGTCCACACACACGTCGCTCCACGGAGAAGGAGGCCTTCTCAACGCTTAGCCCGGAAGCCTCGAGTGAGCACCACAGCCTTACCTCCGAGAAGCAAGCCTGAAGCCGAGCTCCCTTCCGCGAGCAGGCCTCTTTCGCCCAGAGAGAAAGCTTGGCCGCGGCGGGGGTGGCGGAAGCCTCAGGGAGGCTGCGTGCCGGGCCTCAGGTCGGGGGCCGTCCTAGAAGGAGGCCCCCGACCTGGGCCTCAGCGAAGCCCTTCGCAAGGGCGTCGGAAGCGGCTCCTGCCCCGACCGTGACGCGGGACCCACGGCAGAGCAAACACACTCGTTGTGAGGGCACGGGAGGCCTTCTGACAGCAGCGCCGCTTCCCTCAGCCGGGCGCCCGCCCTCAGTCGAACCCACCGGAGCCCGCGTTCGGAGTGCACCGAGCTGAACACCCGGCTCTCGGCGAGGTCGTGACGGCGACGCCGGCCTGCAGGCCAAACTCTCTGGGGGCGCCCTGAGCTGGGAGGCTCGCCCGAAACGGAAGGGGGAAGCGCCGAGCCCCTGCCACGGGATTGCTTCAGGACGACGCATTGGCCCAGCAAGCCCCACTCTGTCCCGGGAAGAGAGAAGCGGCTCTGGCACCTAGAAGCACGGAGCAAGGCACCCAACCCTCAGCTCTTGGATCGCGCTTCCCGGAGGGGGCCCTTTCACCTCGCCATTCCCCGAATGCACAACGCCTTCTCTCAGACGCGGAGGAAGACGTGCACACGCTGCCGCCTTGGGCCTCCACTCCAGGGACCTGCGGGTGCCGCCAGCACCTCCGGGGCGACAGCGGGCTGCGCGGTGTCAAGGTCGACACACGCCCGGGCCTGGCAACCGAAGGAGACAGCTCCTCCCTGGATTCCGTGCAACACGGTGCTGCCGGGAAAACGTCCGCCCAGGGAAAGATGAGTGCGAACAGAGAAGCGGGGAGGAGAGATGAAGGGCGCGCTTCGTGAGGCACGAGGGTCCGGGCTGTGGGGCCGGCCTCTCCCGGGCCGGCGCCTCACGTCCTACACGGGGAAGCCGTTGGCTGACTCGCCGGGGGTTGGACCCGCTGAGGTCCAGGCCCCCGACCTCCCTGTGCGAAACAAGGCAGGGTGGAATGCCATCCCCGTCCACGTCCACACACACGTCGCTCCACGGAGAAGGAGGCCTTCTCAACGCTTAGCCCGGAAGCCTCGAGTGAGCACCACAGCCTTACCTCCGAGAAGCAAGCCTGAAGCCGAGCTCCCTTCCGCGAGCAGGCCTCTTTCGCCCAGAGAGAACGCTTGGCCGCGGCGGGGGTGGCGGAAGCCTCAGGGAGGCTGCGTGCCGGGCCTCAGGTCGGGGGCCGTCCTAGAAGGAGGCCCCCGACCTGGGCCTCAGCGAAGCCCTTCGCAAGGGCGTCGGAAGCGGCTCCTGCCCCGACCGTGACGCGGGACCCACGGCAGAGCAAACACACTCGTTGTGAGGGCACGGGAGGCCTTCTGACAGCAGCGCCGCTTCCCTCAGCCGGGCGCCCGCCCTCAGTCGAACCCACCGGAGCCCGCGTTCGGAGTGCACCGAGCTGAACACCCGGCTCTCGGCGAGGTCGTGACGGCGACGCCGGCCTGCAGGCCAAACTCTCTGGGGGCGCCCTGAGCTGGGAGGCTCGCCCGAAACGGAAGGGGGAAGCGCCGAGCCCCTGCCACGGGATTGCTTCAGGACGACGCATTGGCCCAGCAAGCCCCACTCTGTCCCGGGAAGAGAGAAGCGGCTCTGGCACCTAGAAGCACGGAGCAAGGCACCCAACCCTCAGCTCTTGGATCGCGCTTCCCGGAGGGGGCCCTTTCACCTCGCCATTCCCCGAATGCACAACGCCTTCTCTCAGACGCGGAGGAAGACGTGCACACGCTGCCGCCTTGGGCCTCCACTCCAGGGACCTGCGGGTGCCGCCAGCACCTCCGGGGCGACAGCGGGCTGCGCGGTGTCAAGGTCGACACACGCCCGGGCCTGGCAACCGAAGGAGACAGCTCCTCCCTGGATTCCGTGCAACACGGTGCTGCCGGGAAAACGTCCGCCCAGGGAAAGATGAGTGCGAACAGAGAAGCGGGGAGGAGAGATGAAGGGCGCGCTTCGTGAGGCACGAGGGTCCGGGCTGTGGGGCCGGCCTCTCCCGGGCCGGCGCCTCACGTCCTACACGGGGAAGCCGTTGGCTGACTCGCCGGGGGTTGGACCCGCTGAGGTCCAGGCCCCCGACCTCCCTGTGCGAAACAAGGCAGGGTGGAATGCCATCCCCGTCCACGTCCACACACACGTCGCTCCACGGAGAAGGAGGCCTTCTCAACGCTTAGCCCGGAAGCCTCGAGTGAGCACCACAGCCTTACCTCCGAGAAGCAAGCCTGAAGCCGAGCTCCCTTCCGCGAGCAGGCCTCTTTCGCCCAGAGAGAAAGCTTGGCCGCGGCGGGGGTGGCGGAAGCCTCAGGGAGGCTGCGTGCCGGGCCTCAGGTCGGGGGCCGTCCTAGAAGGAGGCCCCCGACCTGGGCCTCAGCGAAGCCCTTCGCAAGGGCGTCGGAAGCGGCTCCTGCCCCGACCGTGACGCGGGACCCACGGCAGAGCAAACACACTCGTGGTGAGGGCACGGGAGGCCTTCTGACAGCAGCGCCGCTTCCCTCAGCCGGGCGCCCGCCCTCAGTCGAACCCACCGGAGCCCGCGTTCGGAGTGCACCGAGCTGAACACCCGGCTCTCGGCGAGGTCGTGACGGCGACGCCGGCCTGCAGGCCAAACTCTCTGGGGGCGCCCTGAGCTGGGAGGCTCGCCCGAAACGGAAGGGGGAAGCGCCGAGCCCCTGCCACGGGATTGCTTCAGGACGACGCATTGGCCCAGCAAGCCCCACTCTGTCCCGGGAAGAGAGAAGCGGCTCTGGCACCTAGAAGCACGGAGCAAGGCACCCAACCCTCAGCTCTTGGATCGCGCTTCCCGGAGGGGGCCCTTTCACCTCGCCATTCCCCGAATGCACAACGCCTTCTCTCAGACGCGGAGGAAGACGTGCACACGCTGCCGCCTTGGGCCTCCACTCCAGGGACCTGCGGGTGCCGCCAGCACCTCCGGGGCGACAGGGGGCTGCGCGGTGTCAAGGTCGACACACGCCCGGGCCTGGCAACCGAAGGAGACAGCTCCTCCCTGGATTCCGTGCAACCCGGTGCTGCCGGGAAAACGTCCGCCCAGGGAAAGATGAGTGCGAACAGAGAAGCGGGGAGGAGAGATGAAGGGCGCGCTTCGTGAGGCACGAGGGTCCGGGCTGTGGGGCCGGCCTCTCCCGGGCCGGCGCCTCCCGTCCTACACGGGGAAGCCGTTGGCTGACTCGCCGGGGGTTGGACCCGCTGAGGTCCAGGCCCCCGACCTCCCTGTGCGAAACAAGGCAGGGTGGAATGCCATCCCCGTCCACGTCCACACACACGTCGCTCCATGGAGAAGGAGGCCTTCTCAACGCTTAGCCCGGAAGCCTCGAGTGAGCACCACAGCCTTACCTCCGAGAAGCAAGCCTGAAGCCGAGCTCCCTTCCGCGAGCAGGCCTCTTTCGCCCAGAGAGAACGCTTGGCCGCGGCGGGGGTGGCGGAAGCCTCAGGGAGGCTGCGTGCCGGGCCTCAGGTCGGGGGCCGTCCTAGAAGGAGGCCCCCGACCTGGGCCTCAGCGAAGCCCTTCGCAAGGGCGTCGGAAGCGGCTCCTGCCCCGACCGTGACGCGGGACCCACGGCAGAGCAAACACACTCGTGGTGAGGGCACGGGAGGCCTTCTGACAGCAGCGCCGCTTCCCTCAGCCGGGCGCCCGCCCTCAGTCAAACCCACCGGAGCCCGCGTTCGGAGTGCACCGAGCTGAACACCCGGCTCTCGGCGAGGTCGTGACGGCGACGCCGGCCTGCAGGCCAAACTCTCTGGGGGCGCCCTGAGCTGGGAGGCTCGCCCGAAACGGAAGGGGGAAGCGCCGAGCCCCTGCCACGGGATTGCTTCAGGACGACGCATTGGCCCAGCAAGCCCCACTCTGTCCCGGGAAGAGAGAAGCGGCTCTGGCACCTAGAAGCACGGAGCAAGGCACCCAACCCTCAGCTCTTGGATCGCGCTTCCCGGAGGGGGCCCTTTCACCTCGCCATTCCCCGAATGCACAACGCCTTCTCTCAGACGCGGAGGAAGACGTGCACACGCTGCCGCCTTGGGCCTCCACTCCAGGGACCTGCGGGTGCCGCCAGCACCTCCGGGGCGACAGCGGGCTGCGCGGTGTCAAGGTCGACACACGCCCGGGCCTGGCAACCGAAGGAGACAGCTCCTCCCTGGATTCCGTGCAACACGGTGCTGCCGGGAAAACGTCCGCCCAGGGAAAGATGAGTGCGAACAGAGAAGCGGGGAGGAGAGATGAAGGGCGCGCTTCGTGAGGCACGAGGGTCCGGGCTGTGGGGCCGGCCTCTCCCGGGCCGGCGCCTCACGTCCTACACGGGGAAGCCGTTGGCTGACTCGCCGGGGGTTGGACCCGCTGAGGTCCAGGCCCCCGACCTCCCTGTGCGAAACAAGGCAGGGTGGAATGCCATCCCCGTCCACGTCCACACACACGTCGCTCCACGGAGAAGGAGGCCTTCTCAACGCTTAGCCCGGAAGCCTCGAGTGAGCACCACAGCCTTACCTCCGAGAAGCAAGCCTGAAGCCGAGCTCCCTTCCGCGAGCAGGCCTCTTTCGCCCAGAGAGAACGCTTGGCCGCGGCGGGGGTGGCGGAAGCCTCAGGGAGGCTGCGTGCCGGGCCTCAGGTCGGGGGCCGTCCTAGAAGGAGGCCCCCGACCTGGGCCTCAGCGAAGCCCTTCGCAAGGGCGTCGGAAGCGGCTCCTGCCCCGACCGTGACGCGGGACCCACGGCAGAGCAAACACACTCGTGGTGAGGGCACGGGAGGCCTTCTGACAGCAGCGCCGCTTCCCTCAGCCGGGCGCCCGCCCTCAGTCGAACCCACCGGAGCCCGCGTTCGGAGTGCACCGAGCTGAACACCCGGCTCTCGGCGAGGTCGTGACGGCGACGCCGGCCTGCAGGCCAAACTCTCTGGGGGCGCCCTGAGCTGGGAGGCTCGCCCGAAACGGAAGGGGGAAGCGCCGAGCCCCTGCCACGGGATTGCTTCAGGACGACGCATTGGCCCAGCAAGCCCCACTCTGTCCCGGGAAGAGAGAAGCGGCTCTGGCACCTAGAAGCACGGAGCAAGGCACCCAACCCTCAGCTCTTGGATCGCGCTTCCCGGAGGGGGCCCTTTCACCTCGCCATTCCCCGAATGCACAACGCCTTCTCTCAGACGCGGAGGAAGACGTGCACACGCTGCCGCCTTGGGCCTCCACTCCAGGGACCTGCGGGTGCCGCCAGCACCTCCGGGGCGACAGCGGGCTGCGCGGTGTCAAGGTCGACACACGCCCGGGCCTGGCAACCGAAGGAGACAGCTCCTCCCTGGATTCCGTGCAACACGGTGCTGCCGGGAAAACGTCCGCCCAGGGAAAGATGAGTGCGAACAGAGAAGCGGGGAGGAGAGATGAAGGGCGCGCTTCGTGAGGCACGAGGGTCCGGGCTGTGGGGCCGGCCTCTCCCGGGCCGGCGCCTCACGTCCTACACGGGGAAGCCGTTGGCTGACTCGCCGGGGGTTGGACCCGCTGAGGTCCAGGCCCCCGACCTCCCTGTGCGAAACAAGGCAGGGTGGAATGCCATCCCCGTCCACGTCCACACACACGTCGCTCCACGGAGAAGGAGGCCTTCTCAACGCTTAGCCCGGAAGCCTCGAGTGAGCACCACAGCCTTACCTCCGAGAAGCAAGCCTGAAGCCGAGCTCCCTTCCGCGAGCAGGCCTCTTTCGCCCAGAGAGAAAGCTTGGCCGCGGCGGGGGTGGCGGAAGCCTCAGGGAGGCTGCGTGCCGGGCCTCAGGTCGGGGGCCGTCCTAGAAGGAGGCCCCCGACCTGGGCCTCAGCGAAGCCCTTCGCAAGGGCGTCGGAAGCGGCTCCTGCCCCGACCGTGACGCGGGACCCACGGCAGAGCAAACACACTCGTGGTGAGGGCACGGGAGGCCTTCTGACAGCAGCGCCGCTTCCCTCAGCCGGGCGCCCGCCCTCAGTCGAACCCACCGGAGCCCGCGTTCGGAGTGCACCGAGCTGAACACCCGGCTCTCGGCGAGGTCGTGACGGCGACGCCGGCCTGCAGGCCAAACTCTCTGGGGGCGCCCTGAGCTGGGAGGCTCGCCCGAAACGGAAGGGGGAAGCGCCGAGCCCCTGCCACGGGATTGCTTCAGGACGACGCATTGGCCCAGCAAGCCCCACTCTGTCCCGGGAAGAGAGAAGCGGCTCTGGCACCTAGAAGCACGGAGCAAGGCACCCAACCCTCAGCTCTTGGATCGCGCTTCCCGGAGGGGGCCCTTTCACCTCGCCATTCCCCGAATGCACAACGCCTTCTCTCAGACGCGGAGGAAGACGTGCACACGCTGCCGCCTTGGGCCTCCACTCCAGGGACCTGCGGGTGCCGCCAGCACCTCCGGGGCGACAGGGGGCTGCGCGGTGTCAAGGTCGACACACGCCCGGGCCTGGCAACCGAAGGAGACAGCTCCTCCCTGGATTCCGTGCAACCCGGTGCTGCCGGGAAAACGTCCGCCCAGGGAAAGATGAGTGCGAACAGAGAAGCGGGGAGGAGAGATGAAGGGCGCGCTTCGTGAGGCACGAGGGTCCGGGCTGTGGGGCCGGCCTCTCCCGGGCCGGCGCCTCCCGTCCTACACGGGGAAGCCGTTGGCTGACTCGCCGGGGGTTGGACCCGCTGAGGTCCAGGCCCCCGACCTCCCTGTGCGAAACAAGGCAGGGTGGAATGCCATCCCCGTCCACGTCCACACACACGTCGCTCCATGGAGAAGGAGGCCTTCTCAACGCTTAGCCCGGAAGCCTCGAGTGAGCACCACAGCCTTACCTCCGAGAAGCAAGCCTGAAGCCGAGCTCCCTTCCGCGAGCAGGCCTCTTTCGCCCAGAGAGAACGCTTGGCCGCGGCGGGGGTGGCGGAAGCCTCAGGGAGGCTGCGTGCCGGGCCTCAGGTCGGGGGCCGTCCTAGAAGGAGGCCCCCGACCTGGGCCTCAGCGAAGCCCTTCGCAAGGGCGTCGGAAGCGGCTCCTGCCCCGACCGTGACGCGGGACCCACGGCAGAGCAAACACACTCGTGGTGAGGGCACGGGAGGCCTTCTGACAGCAGCGCCGCTTCCCTCAGCCGGGCGCCCGCCCTCAGTCAAACCCACCGGAGCCCGCGTTCGGAGTGCACCGAGCTGAACACCCGGCTCTCGGCGAGGTCGTGACGGCGACGCCGGCCTGCAGGCCAAACTCTCTGGGGGCGCCCTGAGCTGGGAGGCTCGCCCGAAACGGAAGGGGGAAGCGCCGAGCCCCTGCCACGGGATTGCTTCAGGACGACGCATTGGCCCAGCAAGCCCCACTCTGTCCCGGGAAGAGAGAAGCGGCTCTGGCACCTAGAAGCACGGAGCAAGGCACCCAACCCTCAGCTCTTGGATCGCGCTTCCCGGAGGGGGCCCTTTCACCTCGCCATTCCCCGAATGCACAACGCCTTCTCTCAGACGCGGAGGAAGACGTGCACACGCTGCCGCCTTGGGCCTCCACTCCAGGGACCTGCGGGTGCCGCCAGCACCTCCGGGGCGACAGCGGGCTGCGCGGTGTCAAGGTCGACACACGCCCGGGCCTGGCAACCGAAGGAGACAGCTCCTCCCTGGATTCCGTGCAACACGGTGCTGCCGGGAAAACGTCCGCCCAGGGAAAGATGAGTGCGAACAGAGAAGCGGGGAGGAGAGATGAAGGGCGCGCTTCGTGAGGCACGAGGGTCCGGGCTGTGGGGCCGGCCTCTCCCGGGCCGGCGCCTCACGTCCTACACGGGGAAGCCGTTGGCTGACTCGCCGGGGGTTGGACCCGCTGAGGTCCAGGCCCCCGACCTCCCTGTGCGAAACAAGGCAGGGTGGAATGCCATCCCCGTCCACGTCCACACACACGTCGCTCCACGGAGAAGGAGGCCTTCTCAACGCTTAGCCCGGAAGCCTCGAGTGAGCACCACAGCCTTACCTCCGAGAAGCAAGCCTGAAGCCGAGCTCCCTTCCGCGAGCAGGCCTCTTTCGCCCAGAGAGAACGCTTGGCCGCGGCGGGGGTGGCGGAAGCCTCAGGGAGGCTGCGTGCCGGGCCTCAGGTCGGGGGCCGTCCTAGAAGGAGGCCCCCGACCTGGGCCTCAGCGAAGCCCTTCGCAAGGGCGTCGGAAGCGGCTCCTGCCCCGACCGTGACGCGGGACCCACGGCAGAGCAAACACACTCGTGGTGAGGGCACGGGAGGCCTTCTGACAGCAGCGCCGCTTCCCTCAGCCGGGCGCCCGCCCTCAGTCGAACCCACCGGAGCCCGCGTTCGGAGTGCACCGAGCTGAACACCCGGCTCTCGGCGAGGTCGTGACGGCGACGCCGGCCTGCAGGCCAAACTCTCTGGGGGCGCCCTGAGCTGGGAGGCTCGCCCGAAACGGAAGGGGGAAGCGCCGAGCCCCTGCCACGGGATTGCTTCAGGACGACGCATTGGCCCAGCAAGCCCCACTCTGTCCCGGGAAGAGAGAAGCGGCTCTGGCACCTAGAAGCACGGAGCAAGGCACCCAACCCTCAGCTCTTGGATCGCGCTTCCCGGAGGGGGCCCTTTCACCTCGCCATTCCCCGAATGCACAACGCCTTCTCTCAGACGCGGAGGAAGACGTGCACACGCTGCCGCCTTGGGCCTCCACTCCAGGGACCTGCGGGTGCCGCCAGCACCTCCGGGGCGACAGCGGGCTGCGCGGTGTCAAGGTCGACACACGCCCGGGCCTGGCAACCGAAGGAGACAGCTCCTCCCTGGATTCCGTGCAACACGGTGCTGCCGGGAAAACGTCCGCCCAGGGAAAGATGAGTGCGAACAGAGAAGCGGGGAGGAGAGATGAAGGGCGCGCTTCGTGAGGCACGAGGGTCCGGGCTGTGGGGCCGGCCTCTCCCGGGCCGGCGCCTCACGTCCTACACGGGGAAGCCGTTGGCTGACTCGCCGGGGGTTGGACCCGCTGAGGTCCAGGCCCCCGACCTCCCTGTGCGAAACAAGGCAGGGTGTAATGCCATCCCCGTCCACGTCCACACACACGTCGCTCCACGGAGAAGGAGGCCTTCTCAACGCTTAGCCCGGAAGCCTCGAGTGAGCACCACAGCCTTACCTCCGAGAAGCAAGCCTGAAGCCGAGCTCCCTTCCGCGAGCAGGCCTCTTTCGCCCAGAGAGAAAGCTTGGCCGCGGCGGGGGTGGCGGAAGCCTCCGGGAGGCTGCGTGCCGGGCCTCAGGTCGGGGGCCGTCCTAGAAGGAGGCCCCCGACCTGGGCCTCAGCGAAGCCCTTCGCAAGGGCGTCGGAAGCGGCTCCTGCCCCGACCGTGACGCGGGACCCACGGCAGAGCAAACACACTCGTGGTGAGGGCACGGGAGGCCTTCTGACAGCAGCGCCGCTTCCCTCAGCCGGGCGCCCGCCCTCAGTCGAACCCACCGGAGCCCGCGTTCGGAGTGCACCGAGCTGAACACCCGGCTCTCGGCGAGGTCGTGACGGCGACGCCGGCCTGCAGGCCAAACTCTCTGGGGGCGCCCTGAGCTGGGAGGCTCGCCCGAAACGGAAGGGGGAAGCGCCGAGCCCCTGCCACGGGATTGCTTCAGGACGACGCATTGGCCCAGCAAGCCCCACTCTGTCCCGGGAAGAGAGAAGCGGCTCTGGCACCTAGAAGCACGGAGCAAGGCACCCAACCCTCAGCTCTTGGATCGCGCTTCCCGGAGGGGGCCCTTTCACCTCGCCATTCCCCGAATGCACAACGCCTTCTCTCAGACGCGGAGGAAGACGTGCACACGCTGCCGCCTTGGGCCTCCACTCCAGGGACCTGCGGGTGCCGCCAGCACCTCCGGGGCGACAGCGGGCTGCGCGGTGTCAAGGTCGACACACGCCCGGGCCTGGCAACCGAAGGAGACAGCTCCTCCCTGGATTCCGTGCAACACGGTGCTGCCGGGAAAACGTCCGCCCAGGGAAAGATGAGTGCGAACAGAGAAGCGGGGAGGAGAGATGAAGGGCGCGCTTCGTGAGGCACGAGGGTCCGGGCTGTGGGGCCGGCCTCTCCCGGGCCGGCGCCTCACGTCCTACACGGGGAAGCCGTTGGCTGACTCGCCGGGGGTTGGACCCGCTGAGGTCCAGGCCCCCGACCTCCCTGTGCGAAACAAGGCAGGGTGGAATGCCATCCCCGTCCACGTCCACACACACGTCGCTCCACGGAGAAGGAGGCCTTCTCAACGCTTAGCCCGGAAGCCTCGAGTGAGCACCACAGCCTTACCTCCGAGAAGCAAGCCTGAAGCCGAGCTCCCTTCCGCGAGCAGGCCTCTTTCGCCCAGAGAGAAAGCTTGGCCGCGGCGGGGGTGGCGGAAGCCTCAGGGAGGCTGCGTGCCGGGCCTCAGGTCGGGGGCCGTCCTAGAAGGAGGCCCCCGACCTGGGCCTCAGCGAAGCCCTTCGCAAGGGCGTCGGAAGCGGCTCCTGCCCCGACCGTGACGCGGGACCCACGGCAGAGCAAACACACTCGTGGTGAGGGCACGGGAGGCCTTCTGACAGCAGCGCCGCTTCCCTCAGCCGGGCGCCCGCCCTCAGTCGAACCCACCGGAGCCCGCGTTCGGAGTGCACCGAGCTGAACACCCGGCTCTCGGCGAGGTCGTGACGGCGACGCCGGCCTGCAGGCCAAACTCTCTGGGGGCGCCCTGAGCTGGGAGGCTCGCCCGAAACGGAAGGGGGAAGCGCCGAGCCCCTGCCACGGGATTGCTTCAGGACGACGCATTGGCCCAGCAAGCCCCACTCTGTCCCGGGAAGAGAGAAGCGGCTCTGGCACCTAGAAGCACGGAGCAAGGCACCCAACCCTCAGCTCTTGGATCGCGCTTCCCGGAGGGGGCCCTTTCACCTCGCCATTCCCCGAATGCACAACGCCTTCTCTCAGACGCGGAGGAAGACGTGCACACGCTGCCGCCTTGGGCCTCCACTCCAGGGACCTGCGGGTGCCGCCAGCACCTCCGGGGCGACAGCGGGCTGCGCGGTGTCAAGGTCGACACACGCCCGGGCCTGGCAACCGAAGGAGACAGCTCCTCCCTGGATTCCGTGCAACCCGGTGCTGCCGGGAAAACGTCCGCCCAGGGAAAGATGAGTGCGAACAGAGAAGCGGGGAGGAGAGATGAAGGGCGCGCTTCGTGAGGCACGAGGGTCCGGGCTGTGGGGCCGGCCTCTCCCGGGCCGGCGCCTCCCGTCCTACACGGGGAAGCCGTTGGCTGACTCGCCGGGGGTTGGACCCGCTGAGGTCCAGGCCCCCGACCTCCCTGTGCGAAACAAGGCAGGGTGGAATGCCATCCCCGTCCACGTCCACACACACGTCGCTCCACGGAGAAGGAGGCCTTCTCAACGCTTAGCCCGGAAGCCTCGAGTGAGCACCACAGCCTTACCTCCGAGAAGCAAGCCTGAAGCCGAGCTCCCTTCCGCGAGCAGGCCTCTTTCGCCCAGAGAGAACGCTTGGCCGCGGCGGGGGTGGCGGAAGCCTCAGGGAGGCTGCGTGCCGGGCCTCAGGTCGGGGGCCGTCCTAGAAGGAGGCCCCCGACCTGGGCCTCAGCGAAGCCCTTCGCAAGGGCGTCGGAAGCGGCTCCTGCCCCGACCGTGACGCGGGACCCACGGCAGAGCAAACACACTCGTGGTGAGGGCACGGGAGGCCTTCTGACAGCAGCGCCGCTTCCCTCAGCCGGGCGCCCGCCCTCAGTCGAACCCACCGGAGCCCGCGTTCGGAGTGCACCGAGCTGAACACCCGGCTCTCGGCGAGGTCGTGACGGCGACGCCGGCCTGCAGGCCAAACTCTCTGGGGGCGCCCTGAGCTGGGAGGCTCGCCCGAAACGGAAGGGGGAAGCGCCGAGCCCCTGCCACGGGATTGCTTCAGGACGACGCATTGGCCCAGCAAGCCCCACTCTGTCCCGGGAAGAGAGAAGCGGCTCTGGCACCTAGAAGCACGGAGCAAGGCACCCAACCCTCAGCTCTTGGATCGCGCTTCCCGGAGGGGGCCCTTTCACCTCGCCATTCCCCGAATGCACAACGCCTTCTCTCAGACGCGGAGGAAGACGTGCACACGCTGCCGCCTTGGGCCTCCACTCCAGGGACCTGCGGGTGCCGCCAGCACCTCCGGGGCGACAGCGGGCTGCGCGGTGTCAAGGTCGACACACGCCCGGGCCTGGCAACCGAAGGAGACAGCTCCTCCCTGGATTCCGTGCAACACGGTGCTGCCGGGAAAACGTCCGCCCAGGGAAAGATGAGTGCGAACAGAGAAGCGGGGAGGAGAGATGAAGGGCGCGCTTCGTGAGGCACGAGGGTCCGGGCTGTGGGGCCGGCCTCTCCCGGGCCGGCGCCTCCCGTCCTACACGGGGAAGCCGTTGGCTGACTCGCCGGGGGTTGGACCCGCTGAGGTCCAGGCCCCCGACCTCCCTGTGCGAAACAAGGCAGGGTGGAATGCCATCCCCGTCCACGTCCACACACACGTCGCTCCACGGAGAAGGAGGCCTTCTCAACGCTTAGCCCGGAAGCCTCGAGTGAGCACCACAGCCTTACCTCCGAGAAGCAAGCCTGAAGCCGAGCTCCCTTCCGCGAGCAGGCCTCTTTCGCCCAGAGAGAACGCTTGGCCGCGGCGGGGGTGGCGGAAGCCTCAGGGAGGCTGCGTGCCGGGCCTCAGGTCGGGGGCCGTCCTAGAAGGAGGCCCCCGACCTGGGCCTCAGCGAAGCCCTTCGCAAGGGCGTCGGAAGCGGCTCCTGCCCCGACCGTGACGCGGGACCCACGGCAGAGCAAACACACTCGTGGTGAGGGCACGGGAGGCCTTCTGACAGCAGCGCCGCTTCCCTCAGCCGGGCGCCCGCCCTCAGTCGAACCCACCGGAGCCCGCGTTCGGAGTGCACCGAGCTGAACACCCGGCTCTCGGCGAGGTCGTGACGGCGACGCCGGCCTGCAGGCCAAACTCTCTGGGGGCGCCCTGAGCTGGGAGGCTCGCCCGAAACGGAAGGGGGAAGCGCCGAGCCCCTGCCACGGGATTGCTTCAGGACGACGCATTGGCCCAGCAAGCCCCACTCTGTCCCGGGAAGAGAGAAGCGGCTCTGGCACCTAGAAGCACGGAGCAAGGCACCCAACCCTCAGCTCTTGGATCGCGCTTCCCGGAGGGGGCCCTTTCACCTCGCCATTCCCCGAATGCACAACGCCTTCTCTCAGACGCGGAGGAAGACGTGCACACGCTGCCGCCTTGGGCCTCCACTCCAGGGACCTGCGGGTGCCGCCAGCACCTCCGGGGCGACAGCGGGCTGCGCGGTGTCAAGGTCGACACACGCCCGGGCCTGGCAACCGAAGGAGACAGCTCCTCCCTGGATTCCGTGCAACACGGTGCTGCCGGGAAAACGTCCGCCCAGGGAAAGATGAGTGCGAACAGAGAAGCGGGGAGGAGAGATGAAGGGCGCGCTTCGTGAGGCACGAGGGTCCGGGCTGTGGGGCCGGCCTCTCCCGGGCCGGCGCCTCCCGTCCTACACGGGGAAGCCGTTGGCTGACTCGCCGGGGGTTGGACCCGCTGAGGTCCAGGCCCCCGACCTCCCTGTGCGAAACAAGGCAGGGTGGAATGCCATCCCCGTCCACGTCCACACACACGTCGCTCCACGGAGAAGGAGGCCTTCTCAACGCTTAGCCCGGAAGCCTCGAGTGAGCACCACAGCCTTACCTCCGAGAAGCAAGCCTGAAGCCGAGCTCCCTTCCGCGAGCAGGCCTCTTTCGCCCAGAGAGAAAGCTTGGCCGCGGCGGGGGTGGCGGAAGCCTCAGGGAGGCTGCGTGCCGGGCCTCAGGTCGGGGGCCGTCCTAGAAGGAGGCCCCCGACCTGGGCCTCAGCGAAGCCCTTCGCAAGGGCGTCGGAAGCGGCTCCTGCCCCGACCGTGACGCGGGACCCACGGCAGAGCAAACACACTCGTTGTGAGGGCACGGGAGGCCTTCTGACAGCAGCGCCGCTTCCCTCAGCCGGGCGCCCGCCCTCAGTCGAACCCACCGGAGCCCGCGTTCGGAGTGCACCGAGCTGAACACCCGGCTCTCGGCGAGGTCGTGACGGCGACGCCGGCCTGCAGGCCAAACTCTCTGGGGGCGCCCTGAGCTGGGAGGCTCGCCCGAAACGGAAGGGGGAAGCGCCGAGCCCCTGCCACGGGATTGCTTCAGGACGACGCATTGGCCCAGCAAGCCCCACTCTGTCCCGGGAAGAGAGAAGCGGCTCTGGCACCTAGAAGCACGGAGCAAGGCACCCAACCCTCAGCTCTTGGATCGCGCTTCCCGGAGGGGGCCCTTTCACCTCGCCATTCCCCGAATGCACAACGCCTTCTCTCAGACGCGGAGGAAGACGTGCACACGCTGCCGCCTTGGGCCTCCACTCCAGGGACCTGCGGGTGCCGCCAGCACCTCCGGGGCGACAGCGGGCTGCGCGGTGTCAAGGTCGACACACGCCCGGGCCTGGCAACCGAAGGAGACAGCTCCTCCCTGGATTCCGTGCAACACGGTGCTGCCGGGAAAACGTCCGCCCAGGGAAAGATGAGTGCGAACAGAGAAGCGGGGAGGAGAGATGAAGGGCGCGCTTCGTGAGGCACGAGGGTCCGGGCTGTGGGGCCGGCCTCTCCCGGGCCGGCGCCTCACGTCCTACACGGGGAAGCCGTTGGCTGACTCGCCGGGGGTTGGACCCGCTGAGGTCCAGGCCCCCGACCTCCCTGTGCGAAACAAGGCAGGGTGGAATGCCATCCCCGTCCACGTCCACACACACGTCGCTCCACGGAGAAGGAGGCCTTCTCAACGCTTAGCCCGGAAGCCTCGAGTGAGCACCACAGCCTTACCTCCGAGAAGCAAGCCTGAAGCCGAGCTCCCTTCCGCGAGCAGGCCTCTTTCGCCCAGAGAGAAAGCTTGGCCGCGGCGGGGGTGGCGGAAGCCTCAGGGAGGCTGCGTGCCGGGCCTCAGGTCGGGGGCCGTCCTAGAAGGAGGCCCCCGACCTGGGCCTCAGCGAAGCCCTTCGCAAGGGCGTCGGAAGCGGCTCCTGCCCCGACCGTGACGCGGGACCCACGGCAGAGCAAACACACTCGTGGTGAGGGCACGGGAGGCCTTCTGACAGCAGCGCCGCTTCCCTCAGCCGGGCGCCCGCCCTCAGTCGAACCCACCGGAGCCCGCGTTCGGAGTGCACCGAGCTGAACACCCGGCTCTCGGCGAGGTCGTGACGGCGACGCCGGCCTGCAGGCCAAACTCTCTGGGGGCGCCCTGAGCTGGGAGGCTCGCCCGAAACGGAAGGGGGAAGCGCCGAGCCCCTGCCACGGGATTGCTTCAGGACGACGCATTGGCCCAGCAAGCCCCACTCTGTCCCGGGAAGAGAGAAGCGGCTCTGGCACCTAGAAGCACGGAGCAAGGCACCCAACCCTCAGCTCTTGGATCGCGCTTCCCGGAGGGGGCCCTTTCACCTCGCCATTCCCCGAATGCACAACGCCTTCTCTCAGACGCGGAGGAAGACGTGCACACGCTGCCGCCTTGGGCCTCCACTCCAGGGACCTGCGGGTGCCGCCAGCACCTCCGGGGCGACAGCGGGCTGCGCGGTGTCAAGGTCGACACACGCCCGGGCCTGGCAACCGAAGGAGACAGCTCCTCCCTGGATTCCGTGCAACACGGTGCTGCCGGGAAAACGTCCGCCCAGGGAAAGATGAGTGCGAACAGAGAAGCGGGGAGGAGAGATGAAGGGCGCGCTTCGTGAGGCACGAGGGTCCGGGCTGTGGGGCCGGCCTCTCCCGGGCCGGCGCCTCACGTCCTACACGGGGAAGCCGTTGGCTGACTCGCCGGGGGTTGGACCCGCTGAGGTCCAGGCCCCCGACCTCCCTGTGCGAAACAAGGCAGGGTGGAATGCCATCCCCGTCCACGTCCACACACACGTCGCTCCACGGAGAAGGAGGCCTTCTCAACGCTTAGCCCGGAAGCCTCGAGTGAGCACCACAGCCTTACCTCCGAGAAGCAAGCCTGAAGCCGAGCTCCCTTCCGCGAGCAGGCCTCTTTCGCCCAGAGAGAACGCTTGGCCGCGGCGGGGGTGGCGGAAGCCTCAGGGAGGCTGCGTGCCGGGCCTCAGGTCGGGGGCCGTCCTAGAAGGAGGCCCCCGACCTGGGCCTCAGCGAAGCCCTTCGCAAGGGCGTCGGAAGCGGCTCCTGCCCCGACCGTGACGCGGGACCCACGGCAGAGCAAACACACTCGTTGTGAGGGCACGGGAGGCCTTCTGACAGCAGCGCCGCTTCCCTCAGCCGGGCGCCCGCCCTCAGTCGAACCCACCGGAGCCCGCGTTCGGAGTGCACCGAGCTGAACACCCGGCTCTCGGCGAGGTCGTGACGGCGACGCCGGCCTGCAGGCCAAACTCTCTGGGGGCGCCCTGAGCTGGGAGGCTCGCCCGAAACGGAAGGGGGAAGCGCCGAGCCCCTGCCACGGGATTGCTTCAGGACGACGCATTGGCCCAGCAAGCCCCACTCTGTCCCGGGAAGAGAGAAGCGGCTCTGGCACCTAGAAGCACGGAGCAAGGCACCCAACCCTCAGCTCTTGGATCGCGCTTCCCGGAGGGGGCCCTTTCACCTCGCCATTCCCCGAATGCACAACGCCTTCTCTCAGACGCGGAGGAAGACGTGCACACGCTGCCGCCTTGGGCCTCCACTCCAGGGACCTGCGGGTGCCGCCAGCACCTCCGGGGCGACAGCGGGCTGCGCGGTGTCAAGGTCGACACACGCCCGGGCCTGGCAACCGAAGGAGACAGCTCCTCCCTGGATTCCGTGCAACACGGTGCTGCCGGGAAAACGTCCGCCCAGGGAAAGATGAGTGCGAACAGAGAAGCGGGGAGGAGAGATGAAGGGCGCGCTTCGTGAGGCACGAGGGTCCGGGCTGTGGGGCCGGCCTCTCCCGGGCCGGCGCCTCACGTCCTACACGGGGAAGCCGTTGGCTGACTCGCCGGGGGTTGGACCCGCTGAGGTCCAGGCCCCCGACCTCCCTGTGCGAAACAAGGCAGGGTGGAATGCCATCCCCGTCCACGTCCACACACACGTCGCTCCACGGAGAAGGAGGCCTTCTCAACGCTTAGCCCGGAAGCCTCGAGTGAGCACCACAGCCTTACCTCCGAGAAGCAAGCCTGAAGCCGAGCTCCCTTCCGCGAGCAGGCCTCTTTCGCCCAGAGAGAAAGCTTGGCCGCGGCGGGGGTGGCGGAAGCCTCAGGGAGGCTGCGTGCCGGGCCTCAGGTCGGGGGCCGTCCTAGAAGGAGGCCCCCGACCTGGGCCTCAGCGAAGCCCTTCGCAAGGGCGTCGGAAGCGGCTCCTGCCCCGACCGTGACGCGGGACCCACGGCAGAGCAAACACACTCGTGGTGAGGGCACGGGAGGCCTTCTGACAGCAGCGCCGCTTCCCTCAGCCGGGCGCCCGCCCTCAGTCGAACCCACCGGAGCCCGCGTTCGGAGTGCACCGAGCTGAACACCCGGCTCTCGGCGAGGTCGTGACGGCGACGCCGGCCTGCAGGCCAAACTCTCTGGGGGCGCCCTGAGCTGGGAGGCTCGCCCGAAACGGAAGGGGGAAGCGCCGAGCCCCTGCCACGGGATTGCTTCAGGACGACGCATTGGCCCAGCAAGCCCCACTCTGTCCCGGGAAGAGAGAAGCGGCTCTGGCACCTAGAAGCACGGAGCAAGGCACCCAACCCTCAGCTCTTGGATCGCGCTTCCCGGAGGGGGCCCTTTCACCTCGCCATTCCCCGAATGCACAACGCCTTCTCTCAGACGCGGAGGAAGACGTGCACACGCTGCCGCCTTGGGCCTCCACTCCAGGGACCTGCGGGTGCCGCCAGCACCTCCGGGGCGACAGCGGGCTGCGCGGTGTCAAGGTCGACACACGCCCGGGCCTGGCAACCGAAGGAGACAGCTCCTCCCTGGATTCCGTGCAACACGGTGCTGCCGGGAAAACGTCCGCCCAGGGAAAGATGAGTGCGAACAGAGAAGCGGGGAGGAGAGATGAAGGGCGCGCTTCGTGAGGCACGAGGGTCCGGGCTGTGGGGCCGGCCTCTCCCGGGCCGGCGCCTCCCGTCCTACACGGGGAAGCCGTTGGCTGACTCGCCGGGGGTTGGACCCGCTGAGGTCCAGGCCCCCGACCTCCCTGTGCGAAACAAGGCAGGGTGGAATGCCATCCCCGTCCACGTCCACACACACGTCGCTCCACGGAGAAGGAGGCCTTCTCAACGCTTAGCCCGGAAGCCTCGAGTGAGCACCACAGCCTTACCTCCGAGAAGCAAGCCTGAAGCCGAGCTCCCTTCCGCGAGCAGGCCTCTTTCGCCCAGAGAGAACGCTTGGCCGCGGCGGGGGTGGCGGAAGCCTCAGGGAGGCTGCGTGCCGGGCCTCAGGTCGGGGGCCGTCCTAGAAGGAGGCCCCCGACCTGGGCCTCAGCGAAGCCCTTCGCAAGGGCGTCGGAAGCGGCTCCTGCCCCGACCGTGACGCGGGACCCACGGCAGAGCAAACACACTCGTTGTGAGGGCACGGGAGGCCTTCTGACAGCAGCGCCGCTTCCCTCAGCCGGGCGCACGCCCTCAGTCGAACCCACCGGAGCCCGCGTTCAGAGTGCACCGAGCTGAACACCCGGCTCTCGGCGAGGTCGTGACGGCGACGCCGGCCTGCAGGCCAAACTCTCTGGGGGCGCCCTGAGGTGGGAGGCTCGCCCGAAACGGAAGGGGGAAGCGCCGAGCCCCTGCCACGGGATTGCTTCAGGACGACGCATTGGCCCAGCAAGCCCCACTCTGTCCCGGGAAGAGAGAAGCGGCTCTGGCACCTAGAAGCACGGAGCAAGGCACCCAACCCTCAGCTCTTGGATCGCGCTTCCCGGAGGGGGCCCTTTCACCTCGCCATTCCCCGAATGCACAACGCCTTCTCTCAGACGCGGAGGAAGACGTGCACACGCTGCCGCCTTGGGCCTCCACTCCAGGGACCTGCGGGTGCCGCCAGCACCTCCGGGGCGACAGCGGGCTGCGCGGTGTCAAGGTCGACACACGCCCGGGCCTGGCAACCGAAGGAGACAGCTCCTCCCTGGATTCCGTGCAACACGGTGCTGCCGGGAAAACGTCCGCCCAGGGAAAGATGAGTGCGAACAGAGAAGCGGGGAGGAGAGATGAAGGGCGCGCTTCGTGAGGCACGAGGGTCCGGGCTGTGGGGCCGGCCTCTCCCGGGCCGGCGCCTCCCGTCCTACACGGGGAAGCCGTTGGCTGACTCGCCGGGGGTTGGACCCGCTGAGGTCCAGGCCCCCGACCTCCCTGTGCGAAACAAGGCAGGGTGGAATGCCATCCCCGTCCACGTCCACACACACGTCGCTCCACGGAGAAGGAGGCCTTCTCAACGCTTAGCCCGGAAGCCTCGAGTGAGCACCACAGCCTTACCTCCGAGAAGCAAGCCTGAAGCCGAGCTCCCTTCCGCGAGCAGGCCTCTTTCGCCCAGAGAGAACGCTTGGCCGCGGCGGGGGTGGCGGAAACCTCAGGGAGGCTGCGTGCCGGGCCTCAGGTCGGGGGCCGTCCTAGAAGGAGGCCCCCGACCTGGGCCTCAGCGAAGCCCTTCGCAAGGGCGTCGGAAGCGGCTCCTGCCCCGACCGTGACGCGGGACCCACGGCAGAGCAAACACACTCGTTGTGAGGGCACGGGAGGCCTTCTGACAGCAGCGCCGCTTCCCTCAGCCGGGCGCCCGCCCTCAGTCGAACCCACCGGAGCCCGCGTTCGGAGTGCACCGAGCTGAACACCCGGCTCTCGGCGAGGTCGTGACGGCGACGCCGGCCTGCAGGCCAAACTCTCTGGGGGCGCCCTGAGGTGGGAGGCTCGCCCGAAACGGAAGGGGGAAGCGCCGAGCCCCTGCCACGGGATTGCTTCAGGACGACGCATTGGCCCAGCAAGCCCCACTCTGTCCCGGGAAGAGAGAAGCGGCTCTGGCACCTAGAAGCACGGAGCAAGGCACCCAACCCTCAGCTCTTGGATCGCGCTTCCCGGAGGGGGCCCTTTCACCTCGCCATTCCCCGAATGCACAACGCCTTCTCTCAGACGCGGAGGAAGACGTGCACACGCTGCCGCCTTGGGCCTCCACTCCAGGGACCTGCGGGTGCCGCCAGCACCTCCGGGGCGACAGCGGGCTGCGCGGTGTCAAGGTCGACACACGCCCGGGCCTGGCAACCGAAGGAGACAGCTCCTCCCTGGATTCCGTGCAACACGGTGCTGCCGGGAAAACGTCCGCCCAGGGAAAGATGAGTGCGAACAGAGAAGCGGGGAGGAGAGATGAAGGGCGCGCTTCGTGAGGCACGAGGGTCCGGGCTGTGGGGCCGGCCTCTCCCGGGCCGGCGCCTCACGTCCTACACGGGGAAGCCGTTGGCTGACTCGCCGGGGGTTGGACCCGCTGAGGTCCAGGCCCCCGACCTCCCTGTGCGAAACAAGGCAGGGTGGAATGCCATCCCCGTCCACGTCCACACACACGTCGCTCCACGGAGAAGGAGGCCTTCTCAACGCTTAGCCCGGAAGCCTCGAGTGAGCACCACAGCCTTACCTCCGAGAAGCAAGCCTGAAGCCGAGCTCCCTTCCGCGAGCAGGCCTCTTTCGCCCAGAGAGAAAGCTTGGCCGCGGCGGGGGTGGCGGAAGCCTCAGGGAGGCTGCGTGCCGGGCCTCAGGTCGGGGGCCGTCCTAGAAGGAGGCCCCCGACCTGGGCCTCAGCGAAGCCCTTCGCAAGGGCGTCGGAAGCGGCTCCTGCCCCGACCGTGACGCGGGACCCACGGCAGAGCAAACACACTCGTGGTGAGGGCACGGGAGGCCTTCTGACAGCAGCGCCGCTTCCCTCAGCCGGGCGCCCGCCCTCAGTCGAACCCACCGGAGCCCGCGTTCGGAGTGCACCGAGCTGAACACCCGGCTCTCGGCGAGGTCGTGACGGCGACGCCGGCCTGCAGGCCAAACTCTCTGGGGGCGCCCTGAGCTGGGAGGCTCGCCCGAAACGGAAGGGGGAAGCGCCGAGCCCCTGCCACGGGATTGCTTCAGGACGACGCATTGGCCCAGCAAGCCCCACTCTGTCCCGGGAAGAGAGAAGCGGCTCTGGCACCTAGAAGCACGGAGCAAGGCACCCAACCCTCAGCTCTTGGATCGCGCTTCCCGGAGGGGGCCCTTTCACCTCGCCATTCCCCGAATGCACAACGCCTTCTCTCAGACGCGGAGGAAGACGTGCACACGCTGCCGCCTTGGGCCTCCACTCCAGGGACCTGCGGGTGCCGCCAGCACCTCCGGGGCGACAGCGGGCTGCGCGGTGTCAAGGTCGACACACGCCCGGGCCTGGCAACCGAAGGAGACAGCTCCTCCCTGGATTCCGTGCAACACGGTGCTGCCGGGAAAACGTCCGCCCAGGGAAAGATGAGTGCGAACAGAGAAGCGGGGAGGAGAGATGAAGGGCGCGCTTCGTGAGGCACGAGGGTCCGGGCTGTGGGGCCGGCCTCTCCCGGGCCGGCGCCTCCCGTCCTACACGGGGAAGCCGTTGGCTGACTCGCCGGGGGTTGGACCCGCTGAGGTCCAGGCCCCCGACCTCCCTGTGCGAAACAAGGCAGGGTGGAATGCCATCCCCGTCCACGTCCACACACACGTCGCTCCACGGAGAAGGAGGCCTTCTCAACGCTTAGCCCGGAAGCCTCGAGTGAGCACCACAGCCTTACCTCCGAGAAGCAAGCCTGAAGCCGAGCTCCCTTCCGCGAGCAGGCCTCTTTCGCCCAGAGAGAACGCTTGGCCGCGGCGGGGGTGGCGGAAGCCTCAGGGAGGCTGCGTGCCGGGCCTCAGGTCGGGGGCCGTCCTAGAAGGAGGCCCCCGACCTGGGCCTCAGCGAAGCCCTTCGCAAGGGCGTCGGAAGCGGCTCCTGCCCCGACCGTGACGCGGGACCCACGGCAGAGCAAACACACTCGTTGTGAGGGCACGGGAGGCCTTCTGACAGCAGCGCCGCTTCCCTCAGCCGGGCGCCCGCCCTCAGTCGAACCCACCGGAGCCCGCGTTCGGAGTGCACCGAGCTGAACACCCGGCTCTCGGCGAGGTCGTGACGGCGACGCCGGCCTGCAGGCCAAACTCTCTGGGGGCGCCCTGAGCTGGGAGGCTCGCCCGAAACGGAAGGGGGAAGCGCCGAGCCCCTGCCACGGGATTGCTTCAGGACGACGCATTGGCCCAGCAAGCCCCACTCTGTCCCGGGAAGAGAGAAGCGGCTCTGGCACCTAGAAGCACGGAGCAAGGCACCCAACCCTCAGCTCTTGGATCGCGCTTCCCGGAGGGGGCCCTTTCACCTCGCCATTCCCCGAATGCACAACGCCTTCTCTCAGACGCGGAGGAAGACGTGCACACGCTGCCGCCTTGGGCCTCCACTCCAGGGACCTGCGGGTGCCGCCAGCACCTCCGGGGCGACAGCGGGCTGCGCGGTGTCAAGGTCGACACACGCCCGGGCCTGGCAACCGAAGGAGACAGCTCCTCCCTGGATTCCGTGCAACACGGTGCTGCCGGGAAAACGTCCGCCCAGGGAAAGATGAGTGCGAACAGAGAAGCGGGGAGGAGAGATGAAGGGCGCGCTTCGTGAGGCACGAGGGTCCGGGCTGTGGGGCCAGCCTCTCCCGGGCCGGCGCCTCACGTCCTACACGGGGAAGCCGTTGGCTGACTCGCCGGGGGTTGGACCCGCTGAGGTCCAGGCCCCCGACCTCCCTGTGCGAAACAAGGCAGGGTGGAATGCCATCCCCGTCCACGTCCACACACACGTCGCTCCACGGAGAAGGAGGCCTTCTCAACGCTTAGCCCGGAAACCTCGAGTGAGCACCACAGCCTTACCTCCGAGAAGCAAGCCTGAAGCCGAGCTCCCTTCCGCGAGCAGGCCTCTTTCGCCCAGAGAGAACGCTTGGCCGCGGCGGGGGTGGCGGAAGCCTCAGGGAGGCTGCGTGCCGGGCCTCAGGTCGGGGGCCGTCCTAGAAGGAGGCCCCCGACCTGGGCCTCAGCGAAGCCCTTCGCAAGGGCGTCGGAAGCGGCTCCTGCCCCGACCGTGACGCGGGACCCACGGCAGAGCAAACACACTCGTGGTGAGGGCACGGGAGGCCTTCTGACAGCAGCGCCGCTTCCCTCAGCCGGGCGCCCGCCCTCAGTCGAACCCACCGGAGCCCGCGTTCGGAGTGCACCGAGCTGAACACCCGGCTCTCGGCGAGGTCGTGACGGCGACGCCGGCCTGCAGGCCAAACTCTCTGGGGGCGCCCTGAGCTGGGAGGCTCGCCCGAAACGGAAGGGGGAAGCGCCGAGCCCCTGCCACGGGATTGCTTCAGGACGACGCATTGGCCCAGCAAGCCCCACTCTGTCCCGGGAAGAGAGAAGCGGCTCTGGCACCTAGAAGCACGGAGCAAGGCACCCAACCCTCAGCTCTTGGATCGCGCTTCCCGGAGGGGGCCCTTTCACCTCGCCATTCCCCGAATGCACAACGCCTTCTCTCAGACGCGGAGGAAGACGTGCACACGCTGCCGCCTTGGGCCTCCACTCCAGGGACCTGCGGGTGCCGCCAGCACCTCCGGGGCGACAGCGGGCTGCGCGGTGTCAAGGTCGACACACGCCCGGGCCTGGCAACCGAAGGAGACAGCTCCTCCCTGGATTCCGTGCAACACGGTGCTGCCGGGAAAACGTCCGCCCAGGGAAAGATGAGTGCGAACAGAGAAGCGGGGAGGAGAGATGAAGGGCGCGCTTCGTGAGGCACGAGGGTCCGGGCTGTGGGGCCGGCCTCTCCCGGGCCGGCGCCTCCCGTCCTACACGGGGAAGCCGTTGGCTGACTCGCCGGGGGTTGGACCCGCTGAGGTCCAGGCCCCCGACCTCCCTGTGCGAAACAAGGCAGGGTGGAATGCCATCCCCGTCCACGTCCACACACACGTCGCTCCACGGAGAAGGAGGCCTTCTCAACGCTTAGCCCGGAAGCCTCGAGTGAGCACCACAGCCTTACCTCCGAGAAGCAAGCCTGAAGCCGAGCTCCCTTCCGCGAGCAGGCCTCTTTCGCCCAGAGAGAACGCTTGGCCGCGGCGGGGGTGGCGGAAGCCTCAGGGAGGCTGCGTGCCGGGCCTCAGGTCGGGGGCCGTCCTAGAAGGAGGCCCCCGACCTGGGCCTCAGCGAAGCCCTTCGCAAGGGCGTCGGAAGCGGCTCCTGCCCCGACCGTGACGCGGGACCCACGGCAGAGCAAACACACTCGTTGTGAGGGCACGGGAGGCCTTCTGACAGCAGCGCCGCTTCCCTCAGCCGGGCGCCCGCCCTCAGTCGAACCCACCGGAGCCCGCGTTCGGAGTGCACCGAGCTGAACACCCGGCTCTCGGCGAGGTCGTGACGGCGACGCCGGCCTGCAGGCCAAACTCTCTGGGGGCGCCCTGAGCTGGGAGGCTCGCCCGAAACGGAAGGGGGAAGCGCCGAGCCCCTGCCACGGGATTGCTTCAGGACGACGCATTGGCCCAGCAAGCCCCACTCTGTCCCGGGAAGAGAGAAGCGGCTCTGGCACCTAGAAGCACGGAGCAAGGCACCCAACCCTCAGCTCTTGGATCGCGCTTCCCGGAGGGGGCCCTTTCACCTCGCCATTCCCCGAATGCACAACGCCTTCTCTCAGACGCGGAGGAAGACGTGCACACGCTGCCGCCTTGGGCCTCCACTCCAGGGACCTGCGGGTGCCGCCAGCACCTCCGGGGCGACAGCGGGCTGCGCGGTGTCAAGGTCGACACACGCCCGGGCCTGGCAACCGAAGGAGACAGCTCCTCCCTGGATTCCGTGCAACACGGTGCTGCCGGGAAAACGTCCGCCCAGGGAAAGATGAGTGCGAACAGAGAAGCGGGGAGGAGAGATGAAGGGCGCGCTTCGTGAGGCACGAGGGTCCGGGCTGTGGGGCCGGCCTCTCCCGGGCCGGCGCCTCCCGTCCTACACGGGGAAGCCGTTGGCTGACTCGCCGGGGGTTGGACCCGCTGAGGTCCAGGCCCCCGACCTCCCTGTGCGAAACAAGGCAGGGTGGAATGCCATCCCCGTCCACGTCCACACACACGTCGCTCCACGGAGAAGGAGGCCTTCTCAACGCTTAGCCCGGAAGCCTCGAGTGAGCACCACAGCCTTACCTCCGAGAAGCAAGCCTGAAGCCGAGCTCCCTTCCGCGAGCAGGCCTCTTTCGCCCAGAGAGAAAGCTTGGCCGCGGCGGGGGTGGCGGAAGCCTCAGGGAGGCTGCGTGCCGGGCCTCAGGTCGGGGGCCGTCCTAGAAGGAGGCCCCCGACCTGGGCCTCAGCGAAGCCCTTCGCAAGGGCGTCGGAAGCGGCTCCTGCCCCGACCGTGACGCGGGACCCACGGCAGAGCAAACACACTCGTTGTGAGGGCACGGGAGGCCTTCTGACAGCAGCGCCGCTTCCCTCAGCCGGGCGCCCGCCCTCAGTCGAACCCACCGGAGCCCGCGTTCGGAGTGCACCGAGCTGAACACCCGGCTCTCGGCGAGGTCGTGACGGCGACGCCGGCCTGCAGGCCAAACTCTCTGGGGGCGCCCTGAGCTGGGAGGCTCGCCCGAAACGGAAGGGGGAAGCGCCGAGCCCCTGCCACGGGATTGCTTCAGGACGACGCATTGGCCCAGCAAGCCCCACTCTGTCCCGGGAAGAGAGAAGCGGCTCTGGCACCTAGAAGCACGGAGCAAGGCACCCAACCCTCAGCTCTTGGATCGCGCTTCCCGGAGGGGGCCCTTTCACCTCGCCATTCCCCGAATGCACAACGCCTTCTCTCAGACGCGGAGGAAGACGTGCACACGCTGCCGCCTTGGGCCTCCACTCCAGGGACCTGCGGGTGCCGCCAGCACCTCCGGGGCGACAGCGGGCTGCGCGGTGTCAAGGTCGACACACGCCCGGGCCTGGCAACCGAAGGAGACAGCTCCTCCCTGGATTCCGTGCAACACGGTGCTGCCGGGAAAACGTCCGCCCAGGGAAAGATGAGTGCGAACAGAGAAGCGGGGAGGAGAGATGAAGGGCGCGCTTCGTGAGGCACGAGGGTCCGGGCTGTGGGGCCGGCCTCTCCCGGGCCGGCGCCTCCCGTCCTACACGGGGAAGCCGTTGGCTGACTCGCCGGGGGTTGGACCCGCTGAGGTCCAGGCCCCCGACCTCCCTGTGCGAAACAAGGCAGGGTGGAATGCCATCCCCGTCCACGTCCACACACACGTCGCTCCACGGAGAAGGAGGCCTTCTCAACGCTTAGCCCGGAAGCCTCGAGTGAGCACCACAGCCTT
The DNA here is from genome assembly GCF_963455335.1 of Martes martes. NCBI lineage: Eukaryota > Metazoa > Chordata > Mammalia > Carnivora > Mustelidae > Martes > Martes martes. The sequence goes on from NW_027666479.1 coordinate 34,132, forward strand.
ACCTCCGAGAAGCAAGCCTGAAGCCGAGCTCCCTTCCGCGAGCAGGCCTCTTTCGCCCAGAGAGAAAGCTTGGCCGCGGCGGGGGTGGCGGAAGCCTCAGGGAGGCTGCGTGCCGGGCCTCAGGTCGGGGGCCGTCCTAGAAGGAGGCCCCCGACCTGGGCCTCAGCGAAGCCCTTCGCAAGGGCGTCGGAAGCGGCTCCTGCCCCGACCGTGACGCGGGACCCACGGCAGAGCAAACACACTCGTGGTGAGGGCACGGGAGGCCTTCTGACAGCAGCGCCGCTTCCCTCAGCCGGGCGCCCGCCCTCAGTCGAACCCACCGGAGCCCGCGTTCGGAGTGCACCGAGCTGAACACCCGGCTCTCGGCGAGGTCGTGACGGCGACGCCGGCCTGCAGGCCAAACTCTCTGGGGGCGCCCTGAGCTGGGAGGCTCGCCCGAAACGGAAGGGGGAAGCGCCGAGCCCCTGCCACGGGATTGCTTCAGGACGACGCATTGGCCCAGCAAGCCCCACTCTGTCCCGGGAAGAGAGAAGCGGCTCTGGCACCTAGAAGCACGGAGCAAGGCACCCAACCCTCAGCTCTTGGATCGCGCTTCCCGGAGGGGGCCCTTTCACCTCGCCATTCCCCGAATGCACAACGCCTTCTCTCAGACGCGGAGGAAGACGTGCACACGCTGCCGCCTTGGGCCTCCACTCCAGGGACCTGCGGGTGCCGCCAGCACCTCCGGGGCGACAGCGGGCTGCGCGGTGTCAAGGTCGACACACGCCCGGGCCTGGCAACCGAAGGAGACAGCTCCTCCCTGGATTCCGTGCAACCCGGTGCTGCCGGGAAAACGTCCGCCCAGGGAAAGATGAGTGCGAACAGAGAAGCGGGGAGGAGAGATGAAGGGCGCGCTTCGTGAGGCACGAGGGTCCGGGCTGTGGGGCCGGCCTCTCCCGGGCCGGCGCCTCCCGTCCTACACGGGGAAGCCGTTGGCTGACTCGCCGGGGGTTGGACCCGCTGAGGTCCAGGCCCCCGACCTCCCTGTGCGAAACAAGGCAGGGTGGAATGCCATCCCCGTCCACGTCCACACACACGTCGCTCCACGGAGAAGGAGGCCTTCTCAACGCTTAGCCCGGAAGCCTCGAGTGAGCACCACAGCCTTACCTCCGAGAAGCAAGCCTGAAGCCGAGCTCCCTTCCGCGAGCAGGCCTCTTTCGCCCAGAGAGAAAGCTTGGCCGCGGCGGGGGTGGCGGAAGCCTCAGGGAGGCTGCGTGCCGGGCCTCAGGTCGGGGGCCGTCCTAGAAGGAGGCCCCCGACCTGGGCCTCAGCGAAGCCCTTCGCAAGGGCGTCGGAAGCGGCTCCTGCCCCGACCGTGACGCGGGACCCACGGCAGAGCAAACACACTCGTGGTGAGGGCACGGGAGGCCTACTGACAGCAGCGCCGCTTCCCTCAGCCGGGCGCCCGCCCTCAGTCGAACCCACCGGAGCCCGCGTTCGGAGTGCACCGAGCTGAACACCCGACTCTCGGCGAGGTCGTGACGGCGACGCCGGCCTGCAGGCCAAACTCTCTGGGGGCGCCCTGAGCTGGGAGGCTCGCCCGAAACGGAAGGGGGAAGCGCCGAGCCCCTGCCACGGGATTGCTTCAGGACGACGCATTGGCCCAGCAAGCCCCACTCTGTCCCGGGAAGAGAGAAGCGGCTCTGGCACCTAGAAGCACGGAGCAAGGCACCCAACCCTCAGCTCTTGGATCGCGCTTCCCGGAGGGGGCCCTTTCACCTCGCCATTCCCCGAATGCACAACGCCTTCTCTCAGACGCGGAGGAAGACGTGCACACGCTGCCGCCTTGGGCCTCCACTCCAGGGACCTGCGGGTGCCGCCAGCACCTCCGGGGCGACAGCGGGCTGCGCGGTGTCAAGGTCGACACACGCCCGGGCCTGGCAACCGAAGGAGACAGCTCCTCCCTGGATTCCGTGCAACACGGTGCTGCCGGGAAAACGTCCGCCCAGGGAAAGATGAGTGCGAACAGAGAAGCGGGGAGGAGAGATGAAGGGCGCGCTTCGTGAGGCACGAGGGTCCGGGCTGTGGGGCCGGCCTCTCCCGGGCCGGCGCCTCCCGTCCTACACGGGGAAGCCGTTGGCTGACTCGCCGGGGGTTGGACCCGCTGAGGTCCAGGCCCCCGACCTCCCTGTGCGAAACAAGGCAGGGTGGAATGCCATCCCCGTCCACGTCCACACACACGTCGCTCCACGGAGAAGGAGGCCTTCTCAACGCTTAGCCCGGAAGCCTCGAGTGAGCACCACAGCCTTACCTCCGAGAAGCAAGCCTGAAGCCGAGCTCCCTTCCGCGAGCAGGCCTCTTTCGCCCAGAGAGAAAGCTTGGCCGCGGCGGGGGTGGCGGAAGCCTCAGGGAGGCTGCGTGCCGGGCCTCAGGTCGGGGGCCGTCCTAGAAGGAGGCCCCCGACCTGGGCCTCAGCGAAGCCCTTCGCAAGGGCGTCGGAAGCGGCTCCTGCCCCGACCGTGACGCGGGACCCACGGCAGAGCAAACACACTCGTGGTGAGGGCACGGGAGGCCTTCTGACAGCAGCGCCGCTTCCCTCAGCCGGGCGCCCGCCCTCAGTCGAACCCACCGGAGCCCGCGTTCGGAGTGCACCGAGCTGAACACCCGGCTCTCGGCGAGGTCGTGACGGCGACGCCGGCCTGCAGGCCAAACTCTCTGGGGGCGCCCTGAGCTGGGAGGCTCGCCCGAAACGGAAGGGGGAAGCGCCGAGCCCCTGCCACGGGATTGCTTCAGGACGACGCATTGGCCCAGCAAGCCCCACTCTGTCCCGGGAAGAGAGAAGCGGCTCTGGCACCTAGAAGCACGGAGCAAGGCACCCAACCCTCAGCTCTTGGATCGCGCTTCCCGGAGGGGGCCCTTTCACCTCGCCATTCCCCGAATGCACAACGCCTTCTCTCAGACGCGGAGGAAGACGTGCACACGCTGCCGCCTTGGGCCTCCACTCCAGGGACCTGCGGGTGCCGCCAGCACCTCCGGGGCGACAGCGGGCTGCGCGGTGTCAAGGTCGACACACGCCCGGGCCTGGCAACCGAAGGAGACAGCTCCTCCCTGGATTCCGTGCAACACGGTGCTGCCGGGAAAACGTCCGCCCAGGGAAAGATGAGTGCGAACAGAGAAGCGGGGAGGAGAGATGAAGGGCGCGCTTCGTGAGGCACGAGGGTCCGGGCTGTGGGGCCGGCCTCTCCCGGGCCGGCGCCTCCCGTCCTACACGGGGAAGCCGTTGGCTGACTCGCCGGGGGTTGGACCCGCTGAGGTCCAGGCCCCCGACCTCCCTGTGCGAAACAAGGCAGGGTGGAATGCCATCCCCGTCCACGTCCACACACACGTCGCTCCACGGAGAAGGAGGCCTTCTCAACGCTTAGCCCGGAAGCCTCGAGTGAGCACCACAGCCTTACCTCCGAGAAGCAAGCCTGAAGCCGAGCTCCCTTCCGCGAGCAGGCCTCTTTCGCCCAGAGAGAAAGCTTGGCCGCGGCGGGGGTGGCGGAAGCCTCAGGGAGGCTGCGTGCCGGGCCTCAGGTCGGGGGCCGTCCTAGAAGGAGGCCCCCGACCTGGGCCTCAGCGAAGCCCTTCGCAAGGGCGTCGGAAGCGGCTCCTGCCCCGACCGTGACGCGGGACCCACGGCAGAGCAAACACACTCGTGGTGAGGGCACGGGAGGCCTTCTGACAGCAGCGCCGCTTCCCTCAGCCGGGCGCCCGCCCTCAGTCGAACCCACCGGAGCCCGCGTTCGGAGTGCACCGAGCTGAACACCCGGCTCTCGGCGAGGTCGTGACGGCGACGCCGGCCTGCAGGCCAAACTCTCTGGGGGCGCCCTGAGGTGGGAGGCTCGCCCGAAACGGAAGGGGGAAGCGCCGAGCCCCTGCCACGGGATTGCTTCAGGACGACGCATTGGCCCAGCAAGCCCCACTCTGTCCCGGGAAGAGAGAAGCGGCTCTGGCACCTAGAAGCACGGAGCAAGGCACCCAACCCTCAGCTCTTGGATCGCGCTTCCCGGAGGGGGCCCTTTCACCTCGCCATTCCCCGAATGCACAACGCCTTCTCTCAGACGCGGAGGAAGACGTGCACACGCTGCCGCCTTGGGCCTCCACTCCAGGGACCTGCGGGTGCCGCCAGCACCTCCGGGGCGACAGCGGGCTGCGCGGTGTCAAGGTCGACACACGCCCGGGCCTGGCAACCGAAGGAGACAGCTCCTCCCTGGATTCCGTGCAACACGGTGCTGCCGGGAAAACGTCCGCCCAGGGAAAGATGAGTGCGAACAGAGAAGCGGGGAGGAGAGATGAAGGGCGCGCTTCGTGAGGCACGAGGGTCCGGGCTGTGGGGCCGGCCTCTCCCGGGCCGGCGCCTCACGTCCTACACGGGGAAGCCGTTGGCTGACTCGCCGGGGGTTGGACCCGCTGAGGTCCAGGCCCCCGACCTCCCTGTGCGAAACAAGGCAGGGTGGAATGCCATCCCCGTCCACGTCCACACACACGTCGCTCCACGGAGAAGGAGGCCTTCTCAACGCTTAGCCCGGAAGCCTCGAGTGAGCACCACAGCCTTACCTCCGAGAAGCAAGCCTGAAGCCGAGCTCCCTTCCGCGAGCAGGCCTCTTTCGCCCAGAGAGAACGCTTGGCCGCGGCGGGGGTGGCGGAAGCCTCAGGGAGGCTGCGTGCCGGGCCTCAGGTCGGGGGCCGTCCTAGAAGGAGGCCCCCGACCTGGGCCTCAGCGAAGCCCTTCGCAAGGGCGTCGGAAGCGGCTCCTGCCCCGACCGTGACGCGGGACCCACGGCAGAGCAAACACACTCGTGGTGAGGGCACGGGAGGCCTTCTGACAGCAGCGCCGCTTCCCTCAGCCGGGCGCCCGCCCTCAGTCGAACCCACCGGAGCCCGCGTTCGGAGTGCACCGAGCTGAACACCCGGCTCTCGGCGAGGTCGTGACGGCGACGCCGGCCTGCAGGCCAAACTCTCTGGGGGCGCCCTGAGCTGGGAGGCTCGCCCGAAACGGAAGGGGGAAGCGCCGAGCCCCTGCCACGGGATTGCTTCAGGACGACGCATTGGCCCAGCAAGCCCCACTCTGTCCCGGGAAGAGAGAAGCGGCTCTGGCACCTAGAAGCACGGAGCAAGGCACCCAACCCTCAGCTCTTGGATCGCGCTTCCCGGAGGGGGCCCTTTCACCTCGCCATTCCCCGAATGCACAACGCCTTCTCTCAGACGCGGAGGAAGACGTGCACACGCTGCCGCCTTGGGCCTCCACTCCAGGGACCTGCGGGTGCCGCCAGCACCTCCGGGGCGACAGGGGGCTGCGCGGTGTCAAGGTCGACACACGCCCGGGCCTGGCAACCGAAGGAGACAGCTCCTCCCTGGATTCCGTGCAACACGGTGCTGCCGGGAAAACGTCCGCCCAGGGAAAGATGAGTGCGAACAGAGAAGCGGGGAGGAGAGATGAAGGGCGCGCTTCGTGAGGCACGAGGGTCCGGGCTGTGGGGCCGGCCTCTCCCGGGCCGGCGCCTCACGTCCTACACGGGGAAGCCGTTGGCTGACTCGCCGGGGGTTGGACCCGCTGAGGTCCAGGCCCCCGACCTCCCTGTGCGAAACAAGGCAGGGTGGAATGCCATCCCCGTCCACGTCCACACACACGTCGCTCCACGGAGAAGGAGGCCTTCTCAACGCTTAGCCCGGAAGCCTCGAGTGAGCACCACAGCCTTACCTCCGAGAAGCAAGCCTGAAGCCGAGCTCCCTTCCGCGAGCAGGCCTCTTTCGCCCAGAGAGAAAGCTTGGCCGCGGCGGGGGTGGCGGAAGCCTCAGGGAGGCTGCGTGCCGGGCCTCAGGTCGGGGGCCGTCCTAGAAGGAGGCCCCCGACCTGGGCCTCAGCGAAGCCCTTCGCAAGGGCGTCGGAAGCGGCTCCTGCCCCGACCGTGACGCGGGACCCACGGCAGAGCAAACACACTCGTGGTGAGGGCACGGGAGGCCTTCTGACAGCAGCGCCGCTTCCCTCAGCCGGGCGCCCGCCCTCAGTCGAACCCACCGGAGCCCGCGTTCGGAGTGCACCGAGCTGAACACCCGGCTCTCGGCGAGGTCGTGACGGCGACGCCGGCCTGCAGGCCAAACTCTCTGGGGGCGCCCTGAGCTGGGAGGCTCGCCCGAAACGGAAGGGGGAAGCGCCGAGCCCCTGCCACGGGATTGCTTCAGGACGACGCATTGGCCCAGCAAGCCCCACTCTGTCCCGGGAAGAGAGAAGCGGCTCTGGCACCTAGAAGCACGGAGCAAGGCACCCAACCCTCAGCTCTTGGATCGCGCTTCCCGGAGGGGGCCCTTTCACCTCGCCATTCCCCGAATGCACAACGCCTTCTCTCAGACGCGGAGGAAGACGTGCACACGCTGCCGCCTTGGGCCTCCACTCCAGGGACCTGCGGGTGCCGCCAGCACCTCCGGGGCGACAGCGGGCTGCGCGGTGTCAAGGTCGACACACGCCCGGGCCTGGCAACCGAAGGAGACAGCTCCTCCCTGGATTCCGTGCAACACGGTGCTGCCGGGAAAACGTCCGCCCAGGGAAAGATGAGTGCGAACAGAGAAGCGGGGAGGAGAGATGAAGGGCGCGCTTCGTGAGGCACGAGGGTCCGGGCTGTGGGGCCGGCCTCTCCCGGGCCGGCGCCTCCCGTCCTACACGGGGAAGCCGTTGGCTGACTCGCCGGGGGTTGGACCCGCTGAGGTCCAGGCCCCCGACCTCCCTGTGCGAAACAAGGCAGGGTGGAATGCCATCCCCGTCCACGTCCACACACACGTCGCTCCACGGAGAAGGAGGCCTTCTCAACGCTTAGCCCGGAAGCCTCGAGTGAGCACCACAGCCTTACCTCCGAGAAGCAAGCCTGAAGCCGAGCTCCCTTCCGCGAGCAGGCCTCTTTCGCCCAGAGAGAACGCTTGGCCGCGGCGGGGGTGGCGGAAGCCTCAGGGAGGCTGCGTGCCGGGCCTCAGGTCGGGGGCCGTCCTAGAAGGAGGCCCCCGACCTGGGCCTCAGCGAAGCCCTTCGCAAGGGCGTCGGAAGCGGCTCCTGCCCCGACCGTGACGCGGGACCCACGGCAGAGCAAACACACTCGTGGTGAGGGCACGGGAGGCCTTCTGACAGCAGCGCCGCTTCCCTCAGCCGGGCGCCCGCCCTCAGTCGAACCCACCGGAGCCCGCGTTCGGAGTGCACCGAGCTGAACACCCGGCTCTCGGCGAGGTCGTGACGGCGACGCCGGCCTGCAGGCCAAACTCTCTGGGGGCGCCCTGAGGTGGGAGGCTCGCCCGAAACGGAAGGGGGAAGCGCCGAGCCCCTGCCACGGGATTGCTTCAGGACGACGCATTGGCCCAGCAAGCCCCACTCTGTCCCGGGAAGAGAGAAGCGGCTCTGGCACCTAGAAGCACGGAGCAAGGCACCCAACCCTCAGCTCTTGGATCGCGCTTCCCGGAGGGGGCCCTTTCACCTCGCCATTCCCCGAATGCACAACGCCTTCTCTCAGACGCGGAGGAAGACGTGCACACGCTGCCGCCTTGGGCCTCCACTCCAGGGACCTGCGGGTGCCGCCAGCACCTCCGGGGCGACAGCGGGCTGCGCGGTGTCAAGGTCGACACACGCCCGGGCCTGGCAACCGAAGGAGACAGCTCCTCCCTGGATTCCGTGCAACCCGGTGCTGCCGGGAAAACGTCCGCCCAGGGAAAGATGAGTGCGAACAGAGAAGCGGGGAGGAGAGATGAAGGGCGCGCTTCGTGAGGCACGAGGGTCCGGGCTGTGGGGCCGGCCTCTCCCGGGCCGGCGCCTCCCGTCCTACACGGGGAAGCCGTTGGCTGACTCGCCGGGGGTTGGACCCGCTGAGGTCCAGGCCCCCGACCTCCCTGTGCGAAACAAGGCAGGGTGGAATGCCATCCCCGTCCACGTCCACACACACGTCGCTCCACGGAGAAGGAGGCCTTCTCAACGCTTAGCCCGGAAGCCTCGAGTGAGCACCACAGCCTTACCTCCGAGAAGCAAGCCTGAAGCCGAGCTCCCTTCCGCGAGCAGGCCTCTTTCGCCCAGAGAGAACGCTTGGCCGCGGCGGGGGTGGCGGAAGCCTCAGGGAGGCTGCGTGCCGGGCCTCAGGTCGGGGGCCGTCCTAGAAGGAGGCCCCCGACCTGGGCCTCAGCGAAGCCCTTCGCAAGGGCGTCGGAAGCGGCTCCTGCCCCGACCGTGACGCGGGACCCACGGCAGAGCAAACACACTCGTGGTGAGGGCACGGGAGGCCTTCTGACAGCAGCGCCGCTTCCCTCAGCCGGGCGCCCGCCCTCAGTCGAACCCACCGGAGCCCGCGTTCGGAGTGCACCGAGCTGAACACCCGGCTCTCGGCGAGGTCGTGACGGCGACGCCGGCCTGCAGGCCAAACTCTCTGGGGGCGCCCTGAGCTGGGAGGCTCGCCCGAAACGGAAGGGGGAAGCGCCGAGCCCCTGCCACGGGATTGCTTCAGGACGACGCATTGGCCCAGCAAGCCCCACTCTGTCCCGGGAAGAGAGAAGCGGCTCTGGCACCTAGAAGCACGGAGCAAGGCACCCAACCCTCAGCTCTTGGATCGCGCTTCCCGGAGGGGGCCCTTTCACCTCGCCATTCCCCGAATGCACAACGCCTTCTCTCAGACGCGGAGGAAGACGTGCACACGCTGCCGCCTTGGGCCTCCACTCCAGGGACCTGCGGGTGCCGCCAGCACCTCCGGGGCGACAGCGGGCTGCGCGGTGTCAAGGTCGACACACGCCCGGGCCTGGCAACCGAAGGAGACAGCTCCTCCCTGGATTCCGTGCAACACGGTGCTGCCGGGAAAACGTCCGCCCAGGGAAAGATGAGTGCGAACAGAGAAGCGGGGAGGAGAGATGAAGGGCGCGCTTCGTGAGGCACGAGGGTCCGGGCTGTGGGGCCGGCCTCTCCCGGGCCGGCGCCTCCCGTCCTACACGGGGAAGCCGTTGGCTGACTCGCCGGGGGTTGGACCCGCTGAGGTCCAGGCCCCCGACCTCCCTGTGCGAAACAAGGCAGGGTGGAATGCCATCCCCGTCCACGTCCACACACACGTCGCTCCACGGAGAAGGAGGCCTTCTCAACGCTTAGCCCGGAAGCCTCGAGTGAGCACCACAGCCTTACCTCCGAGAAGCAAGCCTGAAGCCGAGCTCCCTTCCGCGAGCAGGCCTCTTTCGCCCAGAGAGAACGCTTGGCCGCGGCGGGGGTGGCGGAAGCCTCAGGGAGGCTGCGTGCCGGGCCTCAGGTCGGGGGCCGTCCTAGAAGGAGGCCCCCGACCTGGGCCTCAGCGAAGCCCTTCGCAAGGGCGTCGGAAGCGGCTCCTGCCCCGACCGTGACGCGGGACCCACGGCAGAGCAAACACACTCGTGGTGAGGGCACGGGAGGCCTTCTGACAGCAGCGCCGCTTCCCTCAGCCGGGCGCCCGCCCTCAGTCGAACCCACCGGAGCCCGCGTTCGGAGTGCACCGAGCTGAACACCCGGCTCTCGGCGAGGTCGTGACGGCGACGCCGGCCTGCAGGCCAAACTCTCTGGGGGCGCCCTGAGCTGGGAGGCTCGCCCGAAACGGAAGGGGGAAGCGCCGAGCCCCTGCCACGGGATTGCTTCAGGACGACGCATTGGCCCAGCAAGCCCCACTCTGTCCCGGGAAGAGAGAAGCGGCTCTGGCACCTAGAAGCACGGAGCAAGGCACCCAACCCTCAGCTCTTGGATCGCGCTTCCCGGAGGGGGCCCTTTCACCTCGCCATTCCCCGAATGCACAACGCCTTCTCTCAGACGCGGAGGAAGACGTGCACACGCTGCCGCCTTGGGCCTCCACTCCAGGGACCTGCGGGTGCCGCCAGCACCTCCGGGGCGACAGCGGGCTGCGCGGTGTCAAGGTCGACACACGCCCGGGCCTGGCAACCGAAGGAGACAGCTCCTCCCTGGATTCCGTGCAACACGGTGCTGCCGGGAAAACGTCCGCCCAGGGAAAGATGAGTGCGAACAGAGAAGCGGGGAGGAGAGATGAAGGGCGCGCTTCGTGAGGCACGAGGGTCCGGGCTGTGGGGCCGGCCTCTCCCGGGCCGGCGCCTCCCGTCCTACACGGGGAAGCCGTTGGCTGACTCGCCGGGGGTTGGACCCGCTGAGGTCCAGGCCCCCGACCTCCCTGTGCGAAACAAGGCAGGGTGGAATGCCATCCCCGTCCACGTCCACACACACGTCGCTCCACGGAGAAGGAGGCCTTCTCAACGCTTAGCCCGGAAGCCTCGAGTGAGCACCACAGCCTTACCTCCGAGAAGCAAGCCTGAAGCCGAGCTCCCTTCCGCGAGCAGGCCTCTTTCGCCCAGAGAGAAAGCTTGGCCGCGGCGGGGGTGGCGGAAGCCTCAGGGAGGCTGCGTGCCGGGCCTCAGGTCGGGGGCCGTCCTAGAAGGAGGCCCCCGACCTGGGCCTCAGCGAAGCCCTTCGCAAGGGCGTCGGAAGCGGCTCCTGCCCCGACCGTGACGCGGGACCCACGGCAGAGCAAACACACTCGTTGTGAGGGCACGGGAGGCCTTCTGACAGCAGCGCCGCTTCCCTCAGCCGGGCGCCCGCCCTCAGTCGAACCCACCGGAGCCCGCGTTCGGAGTGCACCGAGCTGAACACCCGGCTCTCGGCGAGGTCGTGACGGCGACGCCGGCCTGCAGGCCAAACTCTCTGGGGGCGCCCTGAGCTGGGAGGCTCGCCCGAAACGGAAGGGGGAAGCGCCGAGCCCCTGCCACGGGATTGCTTCAGGACGACGCATTGGCCCAGCAAGCCCCACTCTGTCCCGGGAAGAGAGAAGCGGCTCTGGCACCTAGAAGCACGGAGCAAGGCACCCAACCCTCAGCTCTTGGATCGCGCTTCCCGGAGGGGGCCCTTTCACCTCGCCATTCCCCGAATGCACAACGCCTTCTCTCAGACGCGGAGGAAGACGTGCACACGCTGCCGCCTTGGGCCTCCACTCCAGGGACCTGCGGGTGCCGCCAGCACCTCCGGGGCGACAGCGGGCTGCGCGGTGTCAAGGTCGACACACGCCCGGGCCTGGCAACCGAAGGAGACAGCTCCTCCCTGGATTCCGTGCAACACGGTGCTGCCGGGAAAACGTCCGCCCAGGGAAAGATGAGTGCGAACAGAGAAGCGGGGAGGAGAGATGAAGGGCGCGCTTCGTGAGGCACGAGGGTCCGGGCTGTGGGGCCGGCCTCTCCCGGGCCGGCGCCTCACGTCCTACACGGGGAAGCCGTTGGCTGACTCGCCGGGGGTTGGACCCGCTGAGGTCCAGGCCCCCGACCTCCCTGTGCGAAACAAGGCAGGGTGGAATGCCATCCCCGTCCACGTCCACACACACGTCGCTCCACGGAGAAGGAGGCCTTCTCAACGCTTAGCCCGGAAGCCTCGAGTGAGCACCACAGCCTTACCTCCGAGAAGCAAGCCTGAAGCCGAGCTCCCTTCCGCGAGCAGGCCTCTTTCGCCCAGAGAGAACGCTTGGCCGCGGCGGGGGTGGCGGAAGCCTCAGGGAGGCTGCGTGCCGGGCCTCAGGTCGGGGGCCGTCCTAGAAGGAGGCCCCCGACCTGGGCCTCAGCGAAGCCCTTCGCAAGGGCGTCGGAAGCGGCTCCTGCCCCGACCGTGACGCGGGACCCACGGCAGAGCAAACACACTCGTGGTGAGGGCACGGGAGGCCTTCTGACAGCAGCGCCGCTTCCCTCAGCCGGGCGCCCGCCCTCAGTCGAACCCACCGGAGCCCGCGTTCGGAGTGCACCGAGCTGAACACCCGGCTCTCGGCGAGGTCGTGACGGCGACGCCGGCCTGCAGGCCAAACTCTCTGGGGGCGCCCTGAGGTGGGAGGCTCGCCCGAAACGGAAGGGGGAAGCGCCGAGCCCCTGCCACGGGATTGCTTCAGGACGACGCATTGGCCCAGCAAGCCCCACTCTGTCCCGGGAAGAGAGAAGCGGCTCTGGCACCTAGAAGCACGGAGCAAGGCACCCAACCCTCAGCTCTTGGATCGCGCTTCCCGGAGGGGGCCCTTTCACCTCGCCATTCCCCGAATGCACAACGCCTTCTCTCAGACGCGGAGGAAGACGTGCACACGCTGCCGCCTTGGGCCTCCACTCCAGGGACCTGCGGGTGCCGCCAGCACCTCCGGGGCGACAGCGGGCTGCGCGGTGTCAAGGTCGACACACGCCCGGGCCTGGCAACCGAAGGAGACAGCTCCTCCCTGGATTCCGTGCAACACGGTGCTGCCGGGAAAACGTCCGCCCAGGGAAAGATGAGTGCGAACAGAGAAGCGGGGAGGAGAGATGAAGGGCGCGCTTCGTGAGGCACGAGGGTCCGGGCTGTGGGGCCGGCCTCTCCCGGGCCGGCGCCTCCCGTCCTACACGGGGAAGCCGTTGGCTGACTCGCCGGGGGTTGGACCCGCTGAGGTCCAGGCCCCCGACCTCCCTGTGCGAAACAAGGCAGGGTGGAATGCCATCCCCGTCCACGTCCACACACACGTCGCTCCACGGAGAAGGAGGCCTTCTCAACGCTTAGCCCGGAAGCCTCGAGTGAGCACCACAGCCTTACCTCCGAGAAGCAAGCCTGAAGCCGAGCTCCCTTCCGCGAGCAGGCCTCTTTCGCCCAGAGAGAACGCTTGGCCGCGGCGGGGGTGGCGGAAGCCTCAGGGAGGCTGCGTGCCGGGCCTCAGGTCGGGGGCCGTCCTAGAAGGAGGCCCCCGACCTGGGCCTCAGCGAAGCCCTTCGCAAGGGCGTCGGAAGCGGCTCCTGCCCCGACCGTGACGCGGGACCCACGGCAGAGCAAACACACTCGTGGTGAGGGCACGGGAGGCCTTCTGACAGCAGCGCCGCTTCCCTCAGCCGGGCGCCCGCCCTCAGTCGAACCCACCGGAGCCCGCGTTCGGAGTGCACCGAGCTGAACACCCGGCTCTCGGCGAGGTCGTGACGGCGACGCCGGCCTGCAGGCCAAACTCTCTGGGGGCGCCCTGAGCTGGGAGGCTCGCCCGAAACGGAAGGGGGAAGCGCCGAGCCCCTGCCACGGGATTGCTTCAGGACGACGCATTGGCCCAGCAAGCCCCACTCTGTCCCGGGAAGAGAGAAGCGGCTCTGGCACCTAGAAGCACGGAGCAAGGCACCCAACCCTCAGCTCTTGGATCGCGCTTCCCGGAGGGGGCCCTTTCACCTCGCCATTCCCCGAATGCACAACGCCTTCTCTCAGACGCGGAGGAAGACGTGCACACGCTGCCGCCTTGGGCCTCCACTCCAGGGACCTGCGGGTGCCGCCAGCACCTCCGGGGCGACAGCGGGCTGCGCGGTGTCAAGGTCGACACACGCCCGGGCCTGGCAACCGAAGGAGACAGCTCCTCCCTGGATTCCGTGCAACACGGTGCTGCCGGGAAAACGTCCGCCCAGGGAAAGATGAGTGCGAACAGAGAAGCGGGGAGGAGAGATGAAGGGCGCGCTTCGTGAGGCACGAGGGTCCGGGCTGTGGGGCCGGCCTCTCCCGGGCCGGCGCCTCCCGTCCTACACGGGGAAGCCGTTGGCTGACTCGCCGGGGGTTGGACCCGCTGAGGTCCAGGCCCCCGACCTCCCTGTGCGAAACAAGGCAGGGTGGAATGCCATCCCCGTCCACGTCCACACACACGTCGCTCCACGGAGAAGGAGGCCTTCTCAACGCTTAGCCCGGAAGCCTCGAGTGAGCACCACAGCCTTACCTCCGAGAAGCAAGCCTGAAGCCGAGCTCCCTTCCGCGAGCAGGCCTCTTTCGCCCAGAGAGAAAGCTTGGCCGCGGCGGGGGTGGCGGAAGCCTCAGGGAGGCTGCGTGCCGGGCCTCAGGTCGGGGGCCGTCCTAGAAGGAGGCCCCCGACCTGGGCCTCAGCGAAGCCCTTCGCAAGGGCGTCGGAAGCGGCTCCTGCCCCGACCGTGACGCGGGACCCACGGCAGAGCAAACACACTCGTTGTGAGGGCACGGGAGGCCTTCTGACAGCAGCGCCGCTTCCCTCAGCCGGGCGCCCGCCCTCAGTCGAACCCACCGGAGCCCGCGTTCGGAGTGCACCGAGCTGAACACCCGGCTCTCGGCGAGGTCGTGACGGCGACGCCGGCCTGCAGGCCAAACTCTCTGGGGGCGCCCTGAGCTGGGAGGCTCGCCCGAAACGGAAGGGGGAAGCGCCGAGCCCCTGCCACGGGATTGCTTCAGGACGACGCATTGGCCCAGCAAGCCCCACTCTGTCCCGGGAAGAGAGAAGCGGCTCTGGCACCTAGAAGCACGGAGCAAGGCACCCAACCCTCAGCTCTTGGATCGCGCTTCCCGGAGGGGGCCCTTTCACCTCGCCATTCCCCGAATGCACAACGCCTTCTCTCAGACGCGGAGGAAGACGTGCACACGCTGCCGCCTTGGGCCTCCACTCCAGGGACCTGCGGGTGCCGCCAGCACCTCCGGGGCGACAGCGGGCTGCGCGGTGTCAAGGTCGACACACGCCCGGGCCTGGCAACCGAAGGAGACAGCTCCTCCCTGGATTCCGTGCAACACGGTGCTGCCGGGAAAACGTCCGCCCAGGGAAAGATGAGTGCGAACAGAGAAGCGGGGAGGAGAGATGAAGGGCGCGCTTCGTGAGGCACGAGGGTCCGGGCTGTGGGGCCGGCCTCTCCCGGGCCGGCGCCTCACGTCCTACACGGGGAAGCCGTTGGCTGACTCGCCGGGGGTTGGACCCGCTGAGGTCCAGGCCCCCGACCTCCCTGTGCGAAACAAGGCAGGGTGGAATGCCATCCCCGTCCACGTCCACACACACGTCGCTCCACGGAGAAGGAGGCCTTCTCAACGCTTAGCCCGGAAGCCTCGAGTGAGCACCACAGCCTTACCTCCGAGAAGCAAGCCTGAAGCCGAGCTCCCTTCCGCGAGCAGGCCTCTTTCGCCCAGAGAGAACGCTTGGCCGCGGCGGGGGTGGCGGAAGCCTCAGGGAGGCTGCGTGCCGGGCCTCAGGTCGGGGGCCGTCCTAGAAGGAGGCCCCCGACCTGGGCCTCAGCGAAGCCCTTCGCAAGGGCGTCGGAAGCGGCTCCTGCCCCGACCGTGACGCGGGACCCACGGCAGAGCAAACACACTCGTTGTGAGGGCACGGGAGGCCTTCTGACAGCAGCGCCGCTTCCCTCAGCCGGGCGCCCGCCCTCAGTCGAACCCACCGGAGCCCGCGTTCGGAGTGCACCGAGCTGAACACCCGGCTCTCGGCGAGGTCGTGACGGCGACGCCGGCCTGCAGGCCAAACTCTCTGGGGGCGCCCTGAGGTGGGAGGCTCGCCCGAAACGGAAGGGGGAAGCGCCGAGCCCCTGCCACGGGATTGCTTCAGGACGACGCATTGGCCCAGCAAGCCCCACTCTGTCCCGGGAAGAGAGAAGCGGCTCTGGCACCTAGAAGCACGGAGCAAGGCACCCAACCCTCAGCTCTTGGATCGCGCTTCCCGGAGGGGGCCCTTTCACCTCGCCATTCCCCGAATGCACAACGCCTTCTCTCAGACGCGGAGGAAGACGTGCACACGCTGCCGCCTTGGGCCTCCACTCCAGGGACCTGCGGGTGCCGCCAGCACCTCCGGGGCGACAGCGGGCTGCGCGGTGTCAAGGTCGACACACGCCCGGGCCTGGCAACCGAAGGAGACAGCTCCTCCCTGGATTCCGTGCAACACGGTGCTGCCGGGAAAACGTCCGCCCAGGGAAAGATGAGTGCGAACAGAGAAGCGGGGAGGAGAGATGAAGGGCGCGCTTCGTGAGGCACGAGGGTCCGGGCTGTGGGGCCGGCCTCTCCCGGGCCGGCGCCTCACGTCCTACACGGGGAAGCCGTTGGCTGACTCGCCGGGGGTTGGACCCGCTGAGGTCCAGGCCCCCGACCTCCCTGTGCGAAACAAGGCAGGGTGGAATGCCATCCCCGTCCACGTCCACACACACGTCGCTCCACGGAGAAGGAGGCCTTCTCAACGCTTAGCCCGGAAGCCTCGAGTGAGCACCACAGCCTTACCTCCGAGAAGCAAGCCTGAAGCCGAGCTCCCTTCCGCGAGCAGGCCTCTTTCGCCCAGAGAGAAAGCTTGGCCGCGGCGGGGGTGGCGGAAGCCTCAGGGAGGCTGCGTGCCGGGCCTCAGGTCGGGGGCCGTCCTAGAAGGAGGCCCCCGACCTGGGCCTCAGCGAAGCCCTTCGCAAGGGCGTCGGAAGCGGCTCCTGCCCCGACCGTGACGCGGGACCCACGGCAGAGCAAACACACTCGTGGTGAGGGCACGGGAGGCCTTCTGACAGCAGCGCCGCTTCCCTCAGCCGGGCGCCCGCCCTCAGTCGAACCCACCGGAGCCCGCGTTCGGAGTGCACCGAGCTGAACACCCGGCTCTCGGCGAGGTCGTGACGGCGACGCCGGCCTGCAGGCCAAACTCTCTGGGGGCGCCCTGAGCTGGGAGGCTCGCCCGAAACGGAAGGGGGAAGCGCCGAGCCCCTGCCACGGGATTGCTTCAGGACGACGCATTGGCCCAGCAAGCCCCACTCTGTCCCGGGAAGAGAGAAGCGGCTCTGGCACCTAGAAGCACGGAGCAAGGCACCCAACCCTCAGCTCTTGGATCGCGCTTCCCGGAGGGGGCCCTTTCACCTCGCCATTCCCCGAATGCACAACGCCTTCTCTCAGACGCGGAGGAAGACGTGCACACGCTGCCGCCTTGGGCCTCCACTCCAGGGACCTGCGGGTGCCGCCAGCACCTCCGGGGCGACAGCGGGCTGCGCGGTGTCAAGGTCGACACACGCCCGGGCCTGGCAACCGAAGGAGACAGCTCCTCCCTGGATTCCGTGCAACACGGTGCTGCCGGGAAAACGTCCGCCCAGGGAAAGATGAGTGCGAACAGAGAAGCGGGGAGGAGAGATGAAGGGCGCGCTTCGTGAGGCACGAGGGTCCGGGCTGTGGGGCCGGCCTCTCCCGGGCCGGCGCCTCCCGTCCTACACGGGGAAGCCGTTGGCTGACTCGCCGGGGGTTGGACCCGCTGAGGTCCAGGCCCCCGACCTCCCTGTGCGAAACAAGGCAGGGTGGAATGCCATCCCCGTCCACGTCCACACACACGTCGCTCCACGGAGAAGGAGGCCTTCTCAACGCTTAGCCCGGAAGCCTCGAGTGAGCACCACAGCCTTACCTCCGAGAAGCAAGCCTGAAGCCGAGCTCCCTTCCGCGAGCAGGCCTCTTTCGCCCAGAGAGAACGCTTGGCCGCGGCGGGGGTGGCGGAAGCCTCAGGGAGGCTGCGTGCCGGGCCTCAGGTCGGGGGCCGTCCTAGAAGGAGGCCCCCGACCTGGGCCTCAGCGAAGCCCTTCGCAAGGGCGTCGGAAGCGGCTCCTGCCCCGACCGTGACGCGGGACCCACGGCAGAGCAAACACACTCGTTGTGAGGGCACGGGAGGCCTTCTGACAGCAGCGCCGCTTCCCTCAGCCGGGCGCCCGCCCTCAGTCGAACCCACCGGAGCCCGCGTTCAGAGTGCACCGAGCTGAACACCCGGCTCTCGGCGAGGTCGTGACGGCGACGCCGGCCTGCAGGCCAAACTCTCTGGGGGCGCCCTGAGGTGGGAGGCTCGCCCGAAACGGAAGGGGGAAGCGCCGAGCCCCTGCCACGGGATTGCTTCAGGACGACGCATTGGCCCAGCAAGCCCCACTCTGTCCCGGGAAGAGAGAAGCGGCTCTGGCACCTAGAAGCACGGAGCAAGGCACCCAACCCTCAGCTCTTGGATCGCGCTTCCCGGAGGGGGCCCTTTCACCTCGCCATTCCCCGAATGCACAACGCCTTCTCTCAGACGCGGAGGAAGACGTGCACACGCTGCCGCCTTGGGCCTCCACTCCAGGGACCTGCGGGTGCCGCCAGCACCTCCGGGGCGACAGCGGGCTGCGCGGTGTCAAGGTCGACACACGCCCGGGCCTGGCAACCGAAGGAGACAGCTCCTCCCTGGATTCCGTGCAACACGGTGCTGCCGGGAAAACGTCCGCCCAGGGAAAGATGAGTGCGAACAGAGAAGCGGGGAGGAGAGATGAAGGGCGCGCTTCGTGAGGCACGAGGGTCCGGGCTGTGGGGCCGGCCTCTCCCGGGCCGGCGCCTCCCGTCCTACACGGGGAAGCCGTTGGCTGACTCGCCGGGGGTTGGACCCGCTGAGGTCCAGGCCCCCGACCTCCCTGTGCGAAACAAGGCAGGGTGGAATGCCATCCCCGTCCACGTCCACACACACGTCGCTCCACGGAGAAGGAGGCCTTCTCAACGCTTAGCCCGGAAGCCTCGAGTGAGCACCACAGCCTTACCTCCGAGAAGCAAGCCTGAAGCCGAGCTCCCTTCCGCGAGCAGGCCTCTTTCGCCCAGAGAGAAAGCTTGGCCGCGGCGGGGGTGGCGGAAGCCTCAGGGAGGCTGCGTGCCGGGCCTCAGGTCGGGGGCCGTCCTAGAAGGAGGCCCCCGACCTGGGCCTCAGCGAAGCCCTTCGCAAGGGCGTCGGAAGCGGCTCCTGCCCCGACCGTGACGCGGGACCCACGGCAGAGCAAACACACTCGTTGTGAGGGCACGGGAGGCCTTCTGACAGCAGCGCCGCTTCCCTCAGCCGGGCGCCCGCCCTCAGTCGAACCCACCGGAGCCCGCGTTCGGAGTGCACCGAGCTGAACACCCGGCTCTCGGCGAGGTCGTGACGGCGACGCCGGCCTGCAGGCCAAACTCTCTGGGGGCGCCCTGAGCTGGGAGGCTCGCCCGAAACGGAAGGGGGAAGCGCCGAGCCCCTGCCACGGGATTGCTTCAGGACGACGCATTGGCCCAGCAAGCCCCACTCTGTCCCGGGAAGAGAGAAGCGGCTCTGGCACCTAGAAGCACGGAGCAAGGCACCCAACCCTCAGCTCTTGGATCGCGCTTCCCGGAGGGGGCCCTTTCACCTCGCCATTCCCCGAATGCACAACGCCTTCTCTCAGACGCGGAGGAAGACGTGCACACGCTGCCGCCTTGGGCCTCCACTCCAGGGACCTGCGGGTGCCGCCAGCACCTCCGGGGCGACAGCGGGCTGCGCGGTGTCAAGGTCGACACACGCCCGGGCCTGGCAACCGAAGGAGACAGCTCCTCCCTGGATTCCGTGCAACACGGTGCTGCCGGGAAAACGTCCGCCCAGGGAAAGATGAGTGCGAACAGAGAAGCGGGGAGGAGAGATGAAGGGCGCGCTTCGTGAGGCACGAGGGTCCGGGCTGTGGGGCCAGCCTCTCCCGGGCCGGCGCCTCCCGTCCTACACGGGGAAGCCGTTGGCTGACTCGCCGGGGGTTGGACCCGCTGAGGTCCAGGCCCCCGACCTCCCTGTGCGAAACAAGGCAGGGTGGAATGCCATCCCCGTCCACGTCCACACACACGTCGCTCCACGGAGAAGGAGGCCTTCTCAACGCTTAGCCCGGAAACCTCGAGTGAGCACCACAGCCTTACCTCCGAGAAGCAAGCCTGAAGCCGAGCTCCCTTCCGCGAGCAGGCCTCTTTCGCCCAGAGAGAACGCTTGGCCGCGGCGGGGGTGGCGGAAGCCTCAGGGAGGCTGCGTGCCGGGCCTCAGGTCGGGGGCCGTCCTAGAAGGAGGCCCCCGACCTGGGCCTCAGCGAAGCCCTTCGCAAGGGCGTCGGAAGCGGCTCCTGCCCCGACCGTGACGCGGGACCCACGGCAGAGCAAACACACTCGTGGTGAGGGCACGGGAGGCCTTCTGACAGCAGCGCCGCTTCCCTCAGCCGGGCGCCCGCCCTCAGTCGAACCCACCGGAGCCCGCGTTCGGAGTGCACCGAGCTGAACACCCGGCTCTCGGCGAGGTCGTGACGGCGACGCCGGCCTGCAGGCCAAACTCTCTGGGGGCGCCCTGAGCTGGGAGGCTCGCCCGAAACGGAAGGGGGAAGCGCCGAGCCCCTGCCACGGGATTGCTTCAGGACGACGCATTGGCCCAGCAAGCCCCACTCTGTCCCGGGAAGAGAGAAGCGGCTCTGGCACCTAGAAGCACGGAGCAAGGCACCCAACCCTCAGCTCTTGGATCGCGCTTCCCGGAGGGGGCCCTTTCACCTCGCCATTCCCCGAATGCACAACGCCTTCTCTCAGACGCGGAGGAAGACGTGCACACGCTGCCGCCTTGGGCCTCCACTCCAGGGACCTGCGGGTGCCGCCAGCACCTCCGGGGCGACAGCGGGCTGCGCGGTGTCAAGGTCGACACACGCCCGGGCCTGGCAACCGAAGGAGACAGCTCCTCCCTGGATTCCGTGCAACACGGTGCTGCCGGGAAAACGTCCGCCCAGGGAAAGATGAGTGCGAACAGAGAAGCGGGGAGGAGAGATGAAGGGCGCGCTTCGTGAGGCACGAGGGTCCGGGCTGTGGGGCCGGCCTCTCCCGGGCCGGCGCCTCCCGTCCTACACGGGGAAGCCGTTGGCTGACTCGCCGGGGGTTGGACCCGCTGAGGTCCAGGCCCCCGACCTCCCTGTGCGAAACAAGGCAGGGTGGAATGCCATCCCCGTCCACGTCCACACACACGTCGCTCCACGGAGAAGGAGGCCTTCTCAACGCTTAGCCCGGAAGCCTCGAGTGAGCACCACAGCCTTACCTCCGAGAAGCAAGCCTGAAGCCGAGCTCCCTTCCGCGAGCAGGCCTCTTTCGCCCAGAGAGAACGCTTGGCCGCGGCGGGGGTGGCGGAAGCCTCAGGGAGGCTGCGTGCCGGGCCTCAGGTCGGGGGCCGTCCTAGAAGGAGGCCCCCGACCTGGGCCTCAGCGAAGCCCTTCGCAAGGGCGTCGGAAGCGGCTCCTGCCCCGACCGTGACGCGGGACCCACGGCAGAGCAAACACACTCGTTGTGAGGGCACGGGAGGCCTTCTGACAGCAGCGCCGCTTCCCTCAGCCGGGCGCCCGCCCTCAGTCGAACCCACCGGAGCCCGCGTTCGGAGTGCACCGAGCTGAACACCCGGCTCTCGGCGAGGTCGTGACGGCGACGCCGGCCTGCAGGCCAAACTCTCTGGGGGCGCCCTGAGCTGGGAGGCTCGCCCGAAACGGAAGGGGGAAGCGCCGAGCCCCTGCCACGGGATTGCTTCAGGACGACGCATTGGCCCAGCAAGCCCCACTCTGTCCCGGGAAGAGAGAAGCGGCTCTGGCACCTAGAAGCACGGAGCAAGGCACCCAACCCTCAGCTCTTGGATCGCGCTTCCCGGAGGGGGCCCTTTCACCTCGCCATTCCCCGAATGCACAACGCCTTCTCTCAGACGCGGAGGAAGACGTGCACACGCTGCCGCCTTGGGCCTCCACTCCAGGGACCTGCGGGTGCCGCCAGCACCTCCGGGGCGACAGCGGGCTGCGCGGTGTCAAGGTCGACACACGCCCGGGCCTGGCAACCGAAGGAGACAGCTCCTCCCTGGATTCCGTGCAACCCGGTGCTGCCGGGAAAACGTCCGCCCAGGGAAAGATGAGTGCGAACAGAGAAGCGGGGAGGAGAGATGAAGGGCGCGCTTCGTGAGGCACGAGGGTCCGGGCTGTGGGGCCGGCCTCTCCCGGGCCGGCGCCTCCCGTCCTACACGGGGAAGCCGTTGGCTGACTCGCCGGGGGTTGGACCCGCTGAGGTCCAGGCCCCCGACCTCCCTGTGCGAAACAAGGCAGGGTGGAATGCCATCCCCGTCCACGTCCACACACACGTCGCTCCACGGAGAAGGAGGCCTTCTCAACGCTTAGCCCGGAAGCCTCGAGTGAGCACCACAGCCTTACCTCCGAGAAGCAAGCCTGAAGCCGAGCTCCCTTCCGCGAGCAGGCCTCTTTCGCCCAGAGAGAAAGCTTGGCCGCGGCGGGGGTGGCGGAAGCCTCAGGGAGGCTGCGTGCCGGGCCTCAGGTCGGGGGCCGTCCTAGAAGGAGGCCCCCGACCTGGGCCTCAGCGAAGCCCTTCGCAAGGGCGTCGGAAGCGGCTCCTGCCCCGACCGTGACGCGGGACCCACGGCAGAGCAAACACACTCGTTGTGAGGGCACGGGAGGCCTTCTGACAGCAGCGCCGCTTCCCTCAGCCGGGCGCCCGCCCTCAGTCGAACCCACCGGAGCCCGCGTTCGGAGTGCACCGAGCTGAACACCCGGCTCTCGGCGAGGTCGTGACGGCGACGCCGGCCTGCAGGCCAAACTCTCTGGGGGCGCCCTGAGCTGGGAGGCTCGCCCGAAACGGAAGGGGGAAGCGCCGAGCCCCTGCCACGGGATTGCTTCAGGACGACGCATTGGCCCAGCAAGCCCCACTCTGTCCCGGGAAGAGAGAAGCGGCTCTGGCACCTAGAAGCACGGAGCAAGGCACCCAACCCTCAGCTCTTGGATCGCGCTTCCCGGAGGGGGCCCTTTCACCTCGCCATTCCCCGAATGCACAACGCCTTCTCTCAGACGCGGAGGAAGACGTGCACACGCTGCCGCCTTGGGCCTCCACTCCAGGGACCTGCGGGTGCCGCCAGCACCTCCGGGGCGACAGCGGGCTGCGCGGTGTCAAGGTCGACACACGCCCGGGCCTGGCAACCGAAGGAGACAGCTCCTCCCTGGATTCCGTGCAACACGGTGCTGCCGGGAAAACGTCCGCCCAGGGAAAGATGAGTGCGAACAGAGAAGCGGGGAGGAGAGATGAAGGGCGCGCTTCGTGAGGCACGAGGGTCCGGGCTGTGGGGCCGGCCTCTCCCGGGCCGGCGCCTCCCGTCCTACACGGGGAAGCCGTTGGCTGACTCGCCGGGGGTTGGACCCGCTGAGGTCCAGGCCCCCGACCTCCCTGTGCGAAACAAGGCAGGGTGGAATGCCATCCCCGTCCACGTCCACACACACGTCGCTCCACGGAGAAGGAGGCCTTCTCAACGCTTAGCCCGGAAGCCTCGAGTGAGCACCACAGCCTTACCTCCGAGAAGCAAGCCTGAAGCCGAGCTCCCTTCCGCGAGCAGGCCTCTTTCGCCCAGAGAGAAAGCTTGGCCGCGGCGGGGGTGGCGGAAGCCTCAGGGAGGCTGCGTGCCGGGCCTCAGGTCGGGGGCCGTCCTAGAAGGAGGCCCCCGACCTGGGCCTCAGCGAAGCCCTTCGCAAGGGCGTCGGAAGCGGCTCCTGCCCCGACCGTGACGCGGGACCCACGGCAGAGCAAACACACTCGTGGTGAGGGCACGGGAGGCCTTCTGACAGCAGCGCCGCTTCCCTCAGCCGGGCGCCCGCCCTCAGTCGAACCCACCGGAGCCCGCGTTCGGAGTGCACCGAGCTGAACACCCGGCTCTCGGCGAGGTCGTGACGGCGACGCCGGCCTGCAGGCCAAACTCTCTGGGGGCGCCCTGAGCTGGGAGGCTCGCCCGAAACGGAAGGGGGAAGCGCCGAGCCCCTGCCACGGGATTGCTTCAGGACGACGCATTGGCCCAGCAAGCCCCACTCTGTCCCGGGAAGAGAGAAGCGGCTCTGGCACCTAGAAGCACGGAGCAAGGCACCCAACCCTCAGCTCTTGGATCGCGCTTCCCGGAGGGGGCCCTTTCACCTCGCCATTCCCCGAATGCACAACGCCTTCTCTCAGACGCGGAGGAAGACGTGCACACGCTGCCGCCTTGGGCCTCCACTCCAGGGACCTGCGGGTGCCGCCAGCACCTCCGGGGCGACAGCGGGCTGCGCGGTGTCAAGGTCGACACACGCCCGGGCCTGGCAACCGAAGGAGACAGCTCCTCCCTGGATTCCGTGCAACACGGTGCTGCCGGGAAAACGTCCGCCCAGGGAAAGATGAGTGCGAACAGAGAAGCGGGGAGGAGAGATGAAGGGCGCGCTTCGTGAGGCACGAGGGTCCGGGCTGTGGGGCCGGCCTCTCCCGGGCCGGCGCCTCCCGTCCTACACGGGGAAGCCGTTGGCTGACTCGCCGGGGGTTGGACCCGCTGAGGTCCAGGCCCCCGACCTCCCTGTGCGAAACAAGGCAGGGTGGAATGCCATCCCCGTCCACGTCCACACACACGTCGCTCCACGGAGAAGGAGGCCTTCTCAACGCTTAGCCCGGAAACCTCGAGTGAGCACCACAGCCTTACCTCCGAGAAGCAAGCCTGAAGCCGAGCTCCCTTCCGCGAGCAGGCCTCTTTCGCCCAGAGAGAACGCTTGGCCGCGGCGGGGGTGGCGGAAGCCTCAGGGAGGCTGCGTGCCGGGCCTCAGGTCGGGGGCCGTCCTAGAAGGAGGCCCCCGACCTGGGCCTCAGCGAAGCCCTTCGCAAGGGCGTCGGAAGCGGCTCCTGCCCCGACCGTGACGCGGGACCCACGGCAGAGCAAACACACTCGTGGTGAGGGCACGGGAGGCCTTCTGACAGCAGCGCCGCTTCCCTCAGCCGGGCGCCCGCCCTCAGTCGAACCCACCGGAGCCCGCGTTCGGAGTGCACCGAGCTGAACACCCGGCTCTCGGCGAGGTCGTGACGGCGACGCCGGCCTGCAGGCCAAACTCTCTGGGGGCGCCCTGAGCTGGGAGGCTCGCCCGAAACGGAAGGGGGAAGCGCCGAGCCCCTGCCACGGGATTGCTTCAGGACGACGCATTGGCCCAGCAAGCCCCACTCTGTCCCGGGAAGAGAGAAGCGGCTCTGGCACCTAGAAGCACGGAGCAAGGCACCCAACCCTCAGCTCTTGGATCGCGCTTCCCGGAGGGGGCCCTTTCACCTCACCATTCCCCGAATGCACAACGCCTTCTCTCAGACGCGGAGGAAGACGTGCACACGCTGCCGCCTTGGGCCTCCACTCCAGGGACCTGCGGGTGCCGCCAGCACCTCCGGGGCGACAGCGGGCTGCGCGGTGTCAAGGTCGACACACGCCCGGGCCTGGCAACCGAAGGAGACAGCTCCTCCCTGGATTCCGTGCAACACGGTGCTGCCGGGAAAACGTCCGCCCAGGGAAAGATGAGTGCGAACAGAGAAGCGGGGAGGAGAGATGAAGGGCGCGCTTCGTGAGGCACGAGGGTCCGGGCTGTGGGGCCGGCCTCTCCCGGGCCGGCGCCTCACGTCCTACACGGGGAAGCCGTTGGCTGACTCGCCGGGGGTTGGACCCGCTGAGGTCCAGGCCCCCGACCTCCCTGTGCGAAACAAGGCAGGGTGGAATGCCATCCCCGTCCACGTCCACACACACGTCGCTCCACGGAGAAGGAGGCCTTCTCAACGCTTAGCCCGGAAACCTCGAGTGAGCACCACAGCCTTACCTCCGAGAAGCAAGCCTGAAGCCGAGCTCCCTTCCGCGAGCAGGCCTCTTTCGCCCAGAGAGAACGCTTGGCCGCGGCGGGGGTGGCGGAAGCCTCAGGGAGGCTGCGTGCCGGGCCTCAGGTCGGGGGCCGTCCTAGAAGGAGGCCCCCGACCTGGGCCTCAGCGAAGCCCTTCGCAAGGGCGTCGGAAGCGGCTCCTGCCCCGACCGTGACGCGGGACCCACGGCAGAGCAAACACACTCGTGGTGAGGGCACGGGAGGCCTTCTGACAGCAGCGCCGCTTCCCTCAGCCGGGCGCCCGCCCTCAGTCGAACCCACCGGAGCCCGCGTTCGGAGTGCACCGAGCTGAACACCCGGCTCTCGGCGAGGTCGTGACGGCGACGCCGGCCTGCAGGCCAAACTCTCTGGGGGCGCCCTGAGCTGGGAGGCTCGCCCGAAACGGAAGGGGGAAGCGCCGAGCCCCTGCCACGGGATTGCTTCAGGACGACGCATTGGCCCAGCAAGCCCCACTCTGTCCCGGGAAGAGAGAAGCGGCTCTGGCACCTAGAAGCACGGAGCAAGGCACCCAACCCTCAGCTCTTGGATCGCGCTTCCCGGAGGGGGCCCTTTCACCTCGCCATTCCCCGAATGCACAACGCCTTCTCTCAGACGCGGAGGAAGACGTGCACACGCTGCCGCCTTGGGCCTCCACTCCAGGGACCTGCGGGTGCCGCCAGCACCTCCGGGGCGACAGCGGGCTGCGCGGTGTCAAGGTCGACACACGCCCGGGCCTGGCAACCGAAGGAGACAGCTCCTCCCTGGATTCCGTGCAACACGGTGCTGCCGGGAAAACGTCCGCCCAGGGAAAGATGAGTGCGAACAGAGAAGCGGGGAGGAGAGATGAAGGGCGCGCTTCGTGAGGCACGAGGGTCCGGGCTGTGGGGCCGGCCTCTCCCGGGCCGGCGCCTCCCGTCCTACACGGGGAAGCCGTTGGCTGACTCGCCGGGGGTTGGACCCGCTGAGGTCCAGGCCCCCGACCTCCCTGTGCGAAACAAGGCAGGGTGGAATGCCATCCCCGTCCACGTCCACACACACGTCGCTCCACGGAGAAGGAGGCCTTCTCAACGCTTAGCCCGGAAGCCTCGAGTGAGCACCACAGCCTTACCTCCGAGAAGCAAGCCTGAAGCCGAGCTCCCTTCCGCGAGCAGGCCTCTTTCGCCCAGAGAGAAAGCTTGGCCGCGGCGGGGGTGGCGGAAGCCTCAGGGAGGCTGCGTGCCGGGCCTCAGGTCGGGGGCCGTCCTAGAAGGAGGCCCCCGACCTGGGCCTCAGCGAAGCCCTTCGCAAGGGCGTCGGAAGCGGCTCCTGCCCCGACCGTGACGCGGGACCCACGGCAGAGCAAACACACTCGTTGTGAGGGCACGGGAGGCCTTCTGACAGCAGCGCCGCTTCCCTCAGCCGGGCGCCCGCCCTCAGTCGAACCCACCGGAGCCCGCGTTCGGAGTGCACCGAGCTGAACACCCAGCTCTCGGCGAGGTCGTGACGGCGACGCCGGCCTGCAGGCCAAACTCTCTGGGGGCGCCCTGAGCTGGGAGGCTCGCCCGAAACGGAAGGGGGAAGCGCCGAGCCCCTGCCACGGGATTGCTTCAGGACGACGCATTGGCCCAGCAAGCCCCACTCTGTCCCGGGAAGAGAGAAGCGGCTCTGGCACCTAGAAGCACGGAGCAAGGCACCCAACCCTCAGCTCTTGGATCGCGCTTCCCGGAGGGGGCCCTTTCACCTCGCCATTCCCCGAATGCACAACGCCTTCTCTCAGACGCGGAGGAAGACGTGCACACGCTGCCGCCTTGGGCCTCCACTCCAGGGACCTGCGGGTGCCGCCAGCACCTCCGGGGCGACAGCGGGCTGCGCGGTGTCAAGGTCGACACACGCCCGGGCCTGGCAACCGAAGGAGACAGCTCCTCCCTGGATTCCGTGCAACACGGTGCTGCCGGGAAAACGTCCGCCCAGGGAAAGATGAGTGCGAACAGAGAAGCGGGGAGGAGAGATGAAGGGCGCGCTTCGTGAGGCACGAGGGTCCGGGCTGTGGGGCCGGCCTCTCCCGGGCCGGCGCCTCACGTCCTACACGGGGAAGCCGTTGGCTGACTCGCCGGGGGTTGGACCCGCTGAGGTCCAGGCCCCCGACCTCCCTGTGCGAAACAAGGCAGGGTGGAATGCCATCCCCGTCCACGTCCACACACACGTCGCTCCACGGAGAAGGAGGCCTTCTCAACGCTTAGCCCGGAAGCCTCGAGTGAGCACCACAGCCTTACCTCCGAGAAGCAAGCCTGAAGCCGAGCTCCCTTCCGCGAGCAGGCCTCTTTCGCCCAGAGAGAACGCTTGGCCGCGGCGGGGGTGGCGGAAGCCTCAGGGAGGCTGCGTGCCGGGCCTCAGGTCGGGGGCCGTCCTAGAAGGAGGCCCCCGACCTGGGCCTCAGCGAAGCCCTTCGCAAGGGCGTCGGAAGCGGCTCCTGCCCCGACCGTGACGCGGGACCCACGGCAGAGCAAACACACTCGTTGTGAGGGCACGGGAGGCCTTCTGACAGCAGCGCCGCTTCCCTCAGCCGGGCGCCCGCCCTCAGTCGAACCCACCGGAGCCCGCGTTCGGAGTGCACCGAGCTGAACACCCGGCTCTCGGCGAGGTCGTGACGGCGACGCCGGCCTGCAGGCCAAACTCTCTGGGGGCGCCCTGAGGTGGGAGGCTCGCCCGAAACGGAAGGGGGAAGCGCCGAGCCCCTGCCACGGGATTGCTTCAGGACGACGCATTGGCCCAGCAAGCCCCACTCTGTCCCGGGAAGAGAGAAGCGGCTCTGGCACCTAGAAGCACGGAGCAAGGCACCCAACCCTCAGCTCTTGGATCGCGCTTCCCGGAGGGGGCCCTTTCACCTCGCCATTCCCCGAATGCACAACGCCTTCTCTCAGACGCGGAGGAAGACGTGCACACGCTGCCGCCTTGGGCCTCCACTCCAGGGACCTGCGGGTGCCGCCAGCACCTCCGGGGCGACAGCGGGCTGCGCGGTGTCAAGGTCGACACACGCCCGGGCCTGGCAACCGAAGGAGACAGCTCCTCCCTGGATTCCGTGCAACACGGTGCTGCCGGGAAAACGTCCGCCCAGGGAAAGATGAGTGCGAACAGAGAAGCGGGGAGGAGAGATGAAGGGCGCGCTTCGTGAGGCACGAGGGTCCGGGCTGTGGGGCCGGCCTCTCCCGGGCCGGCGCCTCACGTCCTACACGGGGAAGCCGTTGGCTGACTCGCCGGGGGTTGGACCCGCTGAGGTCCAGGCCCCCGACCTCCCTGTGCGAAACAAGGCAGGGTGGAATGCCATCCCCGTCCACGTCCACACACACGTCGCTCCACGGAGAAGGAGGCCTTCTCAACGCTTAGCCCGGAAGCCTCGAGTGAGCACCACAGCCTTACCTCCGAGAAGCAAGCCTGAAGCCGAGCTCCCTTCCGCGAGCAGGCCTCTTTCGCCCAGAGAGAAAGCTTGGCCGCGGCGGGGGTGGCGGAAGCCTCAGGGAGGCTGCGTGCCGGGCCTCAGGTCGGGGGCCGTCCTAGAAGGAGGCCCCCGACCTGGGCCTCAGCGAAGCCCTTCGCAAGGGCGTCGGAAGCGGCTCCTGCCCCGACCGTGACGCGGGACCCACGGCAGAGCAAACACACTCGTGGTGAGGGCACGGGAGGCCTTCTGACAGCAGCGCCGCTTCCCTCAGCCGGGCGCCCGCCCTCAGTCGAACCCACCGGAGCCCGCGTTCGGAGTGCACCGAGCTGAACACCCGGCTCTCGGCGAGGTCGTGACGGCGACGCCGGCCTGCAGGCCAAACTCTCTGGGGGCGCCCTGAGCTGGGAGGCTCGCCCGAAACGGAAGGGGGAAGCGCCGAGCCCCTGCCACGGGATTGCTTCAGGACGACGCATTGGCCCAGCAAGCCCCACTCTGTCCCGGGAAGAGAGAAGCGGCTCTGGCACCTAGAAGCACGGAGCAAGGCACCCAACCCTCAGCTCTTGGATCGCGCTTCCCGGAGGGGGCCCTTTCACCTCGCCATTCCCCGAATGCACAACGCCTTCTCTCAGACGCGGAGGAAGACGTGCACACGCTGCCGCCTTGGGCCTCCACTCCAGGGACCTGCGGGTGCCGCCAGCACCTCCGGGGCGACAGCGGGCTGCGCGGTGTCAAGGTCGACACACGCCCGGGCCTGGCAACCGAAGGAGACAGCTCCTCCCTGGATTCCGTGCAACACGGTGCTGCCGGGAAAACGTCCGCCCAGGGAAAGATGAGTGCGAACAGAGAAGCGGGGAGGAGAGATGAAGGGCGCGCTTCGTGAGGCACGAGGGTCCGGGCTGTGGGGCCGGCCTCTCCCGGGCCGGCGCCTCCCGTCCTACACGGGGAAGCCGTTGGCTGACTCGCCGGGGGTTGGACCCGCTGAGGTCCAGGCCCCCGACCTCCCTGTGCGAAACAAGGCAGGGTGGAATGCCATCCCCGTCCACGTCCACACACACGTCGCTCCACGGAGAAGGAGGCCTTCTCAACGCTTAGCCCGGAAGCCTCGAGTGAGCACCACAGCCTTACCTCCGAGAAGCAAGCCTGAAGCCGAGCTCCCTTCCGCGAGCAGGCCTCTTTCGCCCAGAGAGAACGCTTGGCCGCGGCGGGGGTGGCGGAAGCCTCAGGGAGGCTGCGTGCCGGGCCTCAGGTCGGGGGCCGTCCTAGAAGGAGGCCCCCGACCTGGGCCTCAGCGAAGCCCTTCGCAAGGGCGTCGGAAGCGGCTCCTGCCCCGACCGTGACGCGGGACCCACGGCAGAGCAAACACACTCGTTGTGAGGGCACGGGAGGCCTTCTGACAGCAGCGCCGCTTCCCTCAGCCGGGCGCCCGCCCTCAGTCGAACCCACCGGAGCCCGCGTTCGGAGTGCACCGAGCTGAACACCCGGCTCTCGGCGAGGTCGTGACGGCGACGCCGGCCTGCAGGCCAAACTCTCTGGGGGCGCCCTGAGGTGGGAGGCTCGCCCGAAACGGAAGGGGGAAGCGCCGAGCCCCTGCCACGGGATTGCTTCAGGACGACGCATTGGCCCAGCAAGCCCCACTCTGTCCCGGGAAGAGAGAAGCGGCTCTGGCACCTAGAAGCACGGAGCAAGGCACCCAACCCTCAGCTCTTGGATCGCGCTTCCCGGAGGGGGCCCTTTCACCTCGCCATTCCCCGAATGCACAACGCCTTCTCTCAGACGCGGAGGAAGACGTGCACACGCTGCCGCCTTGGGCCTCCACTCCAGGGACCTGCGGGTGCCGCCAGCACCTCCGGGGCGACAGCGGGCTGCGCGGTGTCAAGGTCGACACACGCCCGGGCCTGGCAACCGAAGGAGACAGCTCCTCCCTGGATTCCGTGCAACACGGTGCTGCCGGGAAAACGTCCGCCCAGGGAAAGATGAGTGCGAACAGAGAAGCGGGGAGGAGAGATGAAGGGCGCGCTTCGTGAGGCACGAGGGTCCGGGCTGTGGGGCCGGCCTCTCCCGGGCCGGCGCCTCCCGTCCTACACGGGGAAGCCGTTGGCTGACTCGCCGGGGGTTGGACCCGCTGAGGTCCAGGCCCCCGACCTCCCTGTGCGAAACAAGGCAGGGTGGAATGCCATCCCCGTCCACGTCCACACACACGTCGCTCCACGGAGAAGGAGGCCTTCTCAACGCTTAGCCCGGAAGCCTCGAGTGAGCACCACAGCCTTACCTCCGAGAAGCAAGCCTGAAGCCGAGCTCCCTTCCGCGAGCAGGCCTCTTTCGCCCAGAGAGAAAGCTTGGCCGCGGCGGGGGTGGCGGAAGCCTCAGGGAGGCTGCGTGCCGGGCCTCAGGTCGGGGGCCGTCCTAGAAGGAGGCCCCCGACCTGGGCCTCAGCGAAGCCCTTCGCAAGGGCGTCGGAAGCGGCTCCTGCCCCGACCGTGACGCGGGACCCACGGCAGAGCAAACACACTCGTGGTGAGGGCACGGGAGGCCTTCTGACAGCAGCGCCGCTTCCCTCAGCCGGGCGCCCGCCCTCAGTCGAACCCACCGGAGCCCGCGTTCGGAGTGCACCGAGCTGAACACCCGGCTCTCGGCGAGGTCGTGACGGCGACGCCGGCCTGCAGGCCAAACTCTCTGGGGGCGCCCTGAGCTGGGAGGCTCGCCCGAAACGGAAGGGGGAAGCGCCGAGCCCCTGCCACGGGATTGCTTCAGGACGACGCATTGGCCCAGCAAGCCCCACTCTGTCCCGGGAAGAGAGAAGCGGCTCTGGCACCTAGAAGCACGGAGCAAGGCACCCAACCCTCAGCTCTTGGATCGCGCTTCCCGGAGGGGGCCCTTTCACCTCGCCATTCCCCGAATGCACAACGCCTTCTCTCAGACGCGGAGGAAGACGTGCACACGCTGCCGCCTTGGGCCTCCACTCCAGGGACCTGCGGGTGCCGCCAGCACCTCCGGGGCGACAGCGGGCTGCGCGGTGTCAAGGTCGACACACGCCCGGGCCTGGCAACCGAAGGAGACAGCTCCTCCCTGGATTCCGTGCAACACGGTGCTGCCGGGAAAACGTCCGCCCAGGGAAAGATGAGTGCGAACAGAGAAGCGGGGAGGAGAGATGAAGGGCGCGCTTCGTGAGGCACGAGGGTCCGGGCTGTGGGGCCGGCCTCTCCCGGGCCGGCGCCTCCCGTCCTACACGGGGAAGCCGTTGGCTGACTCGCCGGGGGTTGGACCCGCTGAGGTCCAGGCCCCCGACCTCCCTGTGCGAAACAAGGCAGGGTGGAATGCCATCCCCGTCCACGTCCACACACACGTCGCTCCACGGAGAAGGAGGCCTTCTCAACGCTTAGCCCGGAAACCTCGAGTGAGCACCACAGCCTTACCTCCGAGAAGCAAGCCTGAAGCCGAGCTCCCTTCCGCGAGCAGGCCTCTTTCGCCCAGAGAGAACGCTTGGCCGCGGCGGGGGTGGCGGAAGCCTCAGGGAGGCTGCGTGCCGGGCCTCAGGTCGGGGGCCGTCCTAGAAGGAGGCCCCCGACCTGGGCCTCAGCGAAGCCCTTCGCAAGGGCGTCGGAAGCGGCTCCTGCCCCGACCGTGACGCGGGACCCACGGCAGAGCAAACACACTCGTGGTGAGGGCACGGGAGGCCTTCTGACAGCAGCGCCGCTTCCCTCAGCCGGGCGCCCGCCCTCAGTCGAACCCACCGGAGCCCGCGTTCGGAGTGCACCGAGCTGAACACCCGGCTCTCGGCGAGGTCGTGACGGCGACGCCGGCCTGCAGGCCAAACTCTCTGGGGGCGCCCTGAGCTGGGAGGCTCGCCCGAAACGGAAGGGGGAAGCGCCGAGCCCCTGCCACGGGATTGCTTCAGGACGACGCATTGGCCCAGCAAGCCCCACTCTGTCCCGGGAAGAGAGAAGCGGCTCTGGCACCTAGAAGCACGGAGCAAGGCACCCAACCCTCAGCTCTTGGATCGCGCTTCCCGGAGGGGGCCCTTTCACCTCACCATTCCCCGAATGCACAACGCCTTCTCTCAGACGCGGAGGAAGACGTGCACACGCTGCCGCCTTGGGCCTCCACTCCAGGGACCTGCGGGTGCCGCCAGCACCTCCGGGGCGACAGCGGGCTGCGCGGTGTCAAGGTCGACACACGCCCGGGCCTGGCAACCGAAGGAGACAGCTCCTCCCTGGATTCCGTGCAACACGGTGCTGCCGGGAAAACGTCCGCCCAGGGAAAGATGAGTGCGAACAGAGAAGCGGGGAGGAGAGATGAAGGGCGCGCTTCGTGAGGCACGAGGGTCCGGGCTGTGGGGCCGGCCTCTCCCGGGCCGGCGCCTCACGTCCTACACGGGGAAGCCGTTGGCTGACTCGCCGGGGGTTGGACCCGCTGAGGTCCAGGCCCCCGACCTCCCTGTGCGAAACAAGGCAGGGTGGAATGCCATCCCCGTCCACGTCCACACACACGTCGCTCCACGGAGAAGGAGGCCTTCTCAACGCTTAGCCCGGAAACCTCGAGTGAGCACCACAGCCTTACCTCCGAGAAGCAAGCCTGAAGCCGAGCTCCCTTCCGCGAGCAGGCCTCTTTCGCCCAGAGAGAACGCTTGGCCGCGGCGGGGGTGGCGGAAGCCTCAGGGAGGCTGCGTGCCGGGCCTCAGGTCGGGGGCCGTCCTAGAAGGAGGCCCCCGACCTGGGCCTCAGCGAAGCCCTTCGCAAGGGCGTCGGAAGCGGCTCCTGCCCCGACCGTGACGCGGGACCCACGGCAGAGCAAACACACTCGTGGTGAGGGCACGGGAGGCCTTCTGACAGCAGCGCCGCTTCCCTCAGCCGGGCGCCCGCCCTCAGTCGAACCCACCGGAGCCCGCGTTCGGAGTGCACCGAGCTGAACACCCGGCTCTCGGCGAGGTCGTGACGGCGACGCCGGCCTGCAGGCCAAACTCTCTGGGGGCGCCCTGAGCTGGGAGGCTCGCCCGAAACGGAAGGGGGAAGCGCCGAGCCCCTGCCACGGGATTGCTTCAGGACGACGCATTGGCCCAGCAAGCCCCACTCTGTCCCGGGAAGAGAGAAGCGGCTCTGGCACCTAGAAGCACGGAGCAAGGCACCCAACCCTCAGCTCTTGGATCGCGCTTCCCGGAGGGGGCCCTTTCACCTCGCCATTCCCCGAATGCACAACGCCTTCTCTCAGACGCGGAGGAAGACGTGCACACGCTGCCGCCTTGGGCCTCCACTCCAGGGACCTGCGGGTGCCGCCAGCACCTCCGGGGCGACAGCGGGCTGCGCGGTGTCAAGGTCGACACACGCCCGGGCCTGGCAACCGAAGGAGACAGCTCCTCCCTGGATTCCGTGCAACACGGTGCTGCCGGGAAAACGTCCGCCCAGGGAAAGATGAGTGCGAACAGAGAAGCGGGGAGGAGAGATGAAGGGCGCGCTTCGTGAGGCACGAGGGTCCGGGCTGTGGGGCCGGCCTCTCCCGGGCCGGCGCCTCCCGTCCTACACGGGGAAGCCGTTGGCTGACTCGCCGGGGGTTGGACCCGCTGAGGTCCAGGCCCCCGACCTCCCTGTGCGAAACAAGGCAGGGTGGAATGCCATCCCCGTCCACGTCCACACACACGTCGCTCCACGGAGAAGGAGGCCTTCTCAACGCTTAGCCCGGAAGCCTCGAGTGAGCACCACAGCCTTACCTCCGAGAAGCAAGCCTGAAGCCGAGCTCCCTTCCGCGAGCAGGCCTCTTTCGCCCAGAGAGAAAGCTTGGCCGCGGCGGGGGTGGCGGAAGCCTCAGGGAGGCTGCGTGCCGGGCCTCAGGTCGGGGGCCGTCCTAGAAGGAGGCCCCCGACCTGGGCCTCAGCGAAGCCCTTCGCAAGGGCGTCGGAAGCGGCTCCTGCCCCGACCGTGACGCGGGACCCACGGCAGAGCAAACACACTCGTGGTGAGGGCACGGGAGGCCTTCTGACAGCAGCGCCGCTTCCCTCAGCCGGGCGCCCGCCCTCAGTCGAACCCACCGGAGCCCGCGTTCGGAGTGCACCGAGCTGAACACCCGGCTCTCGGCGAGGTCGTGACGGCGACGCCGGCCTGCAGGCCAAACTCTCTGGGGGCGCCCTGAGCTGGGAGGCTCGCCCGAAACGGAAGGGGGAAGCGCCGAGCCCCTGCCACGGGATTGCTTCAGGACGACGCATTGGCCCAGCAAGCCCCACTCTGTCCCGGGAAGAGAGAAGCGGCTCTGGCACCTAGAAGCACGGAGCAAGGCACCCAACCCTCAGCTCTTGGATCGCGCTTCCCGGAGGGGGCCCTTTCACCTCGCCATTCCCCGAATGCACAACGCCTTCTCTCAGACGCGGAGGAAGACGTGCACACGCTGCCGCCTTGGGCCTCCACTCCAGGGACCTGCGGGTGCCGCCAGCACCTCCGGGGCGACAGCGGGCTGCGCGGTGTCAAGGTCGACACACGCCCGGGCCTGGCAACCGAAGGAGACAGCTCCTCCCTGGATTCCGTGCAACACGGTGCTGCCGGGAAAACGTCCGCCCAGGGAAAGATGAGTGCGAACAGAGAAGCGGGGAGGAGAGATGAAGGGCGCGCTTCGTGAGGCACGAGGGTCCGGGCTGTGGGGCCGGCCTCTCCCGGGCCGGCGCCTCCCGTCCTACACGGGGAAGCCGTTGGCTGACTCGCCGGGGGTTGGACCCGCTGAGGTCCAGGCCCCCGACCTCCCTGTGCGAAACAAGGCAGGGTGGAATGCCATCCCCGTCCACGTCCACACACACGTCGCTCCACGGAGAAGGAGGCCTTCTCAACGCTTAGCCCGGAAACCTCGAGTGAGCACCACAGCCTTACCTCCGAGAAGCAAGCCTGAAGCCGAGCTCCCTTCCGCGAGCAGGCCTCTTTCGCCCAGAGAGAACGCTTGGCCGCGGCGGGGGTGGCGGAAGCCTCAGGGAGGCTGCGTGCCGGGCCTCAGGTCGGGGGCCGTCCTAGAAGGAGGCCCCCGACCTGGGCCTCAGCGAAGCCCTTCGCAAGGGCGTCGGAAGCGGCTCCTGCCCCGACCGTGACGCGGGACCCACGGCAGAGCAAACACACTCGTGGTGAGGGCACGGGAGGCCTTCTGACAGCAGCGCCGCTTCCCTCAGCCGGGCGCCCGCCCTCAGTCGAACCCACCGGAGCCCGCGTTCGGAGTGCACCGAGCTGAACACCCGGCTCTCGGCGAGGTCGTGACGGCGACGCCGGCCTGCAGGCCAAACTCTCTGGGGGCGCCCTGAGCTGGGAGGCTCGCCCGAAACGGAAGGGGGAAGCGCCGAGCCCCTGCCACGGGATTGCTTCAGGACGACGCATTGGCCCAGCAAGCCCCACTCTGTCCCGGGAAGAGAGAAGCGGCTCTGGCACCTAGAAGCACGGAGCAAGGCACCCAACCCTCAGCTCTTGGATCGCGCTTCCCGGAGGGGGCCCTTTCACCTCACCATTCCCCGAATGCACAACGCCTTCTCTCAGACGCGGAGGAAGACGTGCACACGCTGCCGCCTTGGGCCTCCACTCCAGGGACCTGCGGGTGCCGCCAGCACCTCCGGGGCGACAGCGGGCTGCGCGGTGTCAAGGTCGACACACGCCCGGGCCTGGCAACCGAAGGAGACAGCTCCTCCCTGGATTCCGTGCAACACGGTGCTGCCGGGAAAACGTCCGCCCAGGGAAAGATGAGTGCGAACAGAGAAGCGGGGAGGAGAGATGAAGGGCGCGCTTCGTGAGGCACGAGGGTCCGGGCTGTGGGGCCGGCCTCTCCCGGGCCGGCGCCTCACGTCCTACACGGGGAAGCCGTTGGCTGACTCGCCGGGGGTTGGACCCGCTGAGGTCCAGGCCCCCGACCTCCCTGTGCGAAACAAGGCAGGGTGGAATGCCATCCCCGTCCACGTCCACACACACGTCGCTCCACGGAGAAGGAGGCCTTCTCAACGCTTAGCCCGGAAACCTCGAGTGAGCACCACAGCCTTACCTCCGAGAAGCAAGCCTGAAGCCGAGCTCCCTTCCGCGAGCAGGCCTCTTTCGCCCAGAGAGAACGCTTGGCCGCGGCGGGGGTGGCGGAAGCCTCAGGGAGGCTGCGTGCCGGGCCTCAGGTCGGGGGCCGTCCTAGAAGGAGGCCCCCGACCTGGGCCTCAGCGAAGCCCTTCGCAAGGGCGTCGGAAGCGGCTCCTGCCCCGACCGTGACGCGGGACCCACGGCAGAGCAAACACACTCGTGGTGAGGGCACGGGAGGCCTTCTGACAGCAGCGCCGCTTCCCTCAGCCGGGCGCCCGCCCTCAGTCGAACCCACCGGAGCCCGCGTTCGGAGTGCACCGAGCTGAACACCCGGCTCTCGGCGAGGTCGTGACGGCGACGCCGGCCTGCAGGCCAAACTCTCTGGGGGCGCCCTGAGCTGGGAGGCTCGCCCGAAACGGAAGGGGGAAGCGCCGAGCCCCTGCCACGGGATTGCTTCAGGACGACGCATTGGCCCAGCAAGCCCCACTCTGTCCCGGGAAGAGAGAAGCGGCTCTGGCACCTAGAAGCACGGAGCAAGGCACCCAACCCTCAGCTCTTGGATCGCGCTTCCCGGAGGGGGCCCTTTCACCTCGCCATTCCCCGAATGCACAACGCCTTCTCTCAGACGCGGAGGAAGACGTGCACACGCTGCCGCCTTGGGCCTCCACTCCAGGGACCTGCGGGTGCCGCCAGCACCTCCGGGGCGACAGCGGGCTGCGCGGTGTCAAGGTCGACACACGCCCGGGCCTGGCAACCGAAGGAGACAGCTCCTCCCTGGATTCCGTGCAACACGGTGCTGCCGGGAAAACGTCCGCCCAGGGAAAGATGAGTGCGAACAGAGAAGCAGGGAGGAGAGATGAAGGGCGCGCTTCGTGAGGCACGAGGGTCCGGGCTGTGGGGCCGGCCTCTCCCGGGCCGGCGCCTCCCGTCCTACACGGGGAAGCCGTTGGCTGACTCGCCGGGGGTTGGACCCGCTGAGGTCCAGGCCCCCGACCTCCCTGTGCGAAACAAGGCAGGGTGGAATGCCATCCCCGTCCACGTCCACACACACGTCGCTCCACGGAGAAGGAGGCCTTCTCAACGCTTAGCCCGGAAGCCTCGAGTGAGCACCACAGCCTTACCTCCGAGAAGCAAGCCTGAAGCCGAGCTCCCTTCCGCGAGCAGGCCTCTTTCGCCCAGAGAGAACGCTTGGCCGCGGCGGGGGTGGCGGAAGCCTCAGGGAGGCTGCGTGCCGGGCCTCAGGTCGGGGGCCGTCCTAGAAGGAGGCCCCCGACCTGGGCCTCAGCGAAGCCCTTCGCAAGGGCGTCGGAAGCGGCTCCTGCCCCGACCGTGACGCGGGACCCACGGCAGAGCAAACACACTCGTTGTGAGGGCACGGGAGGCCTTCTGACAGCAGCGCCGCTTCCCTCAGCCGGGCGCCCGCCCTCAGTCGAACCCACCGGAGCCCGCGTTCGGAGTGCACCGAGCTGAACACCCGGCTCTCGGCGAGGTCGTGACGGCGACGCCGGCCTGCAGGCCAAACTCTCTGGGGGCGCCCTGAGGTGGGAGGCTCGCCCGAAACGGAAGGGGGAAGCGCCGAGCCCCTGCCACGGGATTGCTTCAGGACGACGCATTGGCCCAGCAAGCCCCACTCTGTCCCGGGAAGAGAGAAGCGGCTCTGGCACCTAGAAGCACGGAGCAAGGCACCCAACCCTCAGCTCTTGGATCGCGCTTCCCGGAGGGGGCCCTTTCACCTCGCCATTCCCCGAATGCACAACGCCTTCTCTCAGACGCGGAGGAAGACGTGCACACGCTGCCGCCTTGGGCCTCCACTCCAGGGACCTGCGGGTGCCGCCAGCACCTCCGGGGCGACAGCGGGCTGCGCGGTGTCAAGGTCGACACACGCCCGGGCCTGGCAACCGAAGGAGACAGCTCCTCCCTGGATTCCGTGCAACACGGTGCTGCCGGGAAAACGTCCGCCCAGGGAAAGATGAGTGCGAACAGAGAAGCGGGGAGGAGAGATGAAGGGCGCGCTTCGTGAGGCACGAGGGTCCGGGCTGTGGGGCCGGCCTCTCCCGGGCCGGCGCCTCCCGTCCTACACGGGGAAGCCGTTGGCTGACTCGCCGGGGGTTGGACCCGCTGAGGTCCAGGCCCCCGACCTCCCTGTGCGAAACAAGGCAGGGTGGAATGCCATCCCCGTCCACGTCCACACACACGTCGCTCCACGGAGAAGGAGGCCTTCTCAACGCTTAGCCCGGAAGCCTCGAGTGAGCACCACAGCCTTACCTCCGAGAAGCAAGCCTGAAGCCGAGCTCCCTTCCGCGAGCAGGCCTCTTTCGCCCAGAGAGAACGCTTGGCCGCGGCGGGGGTGGCGGAAGCCTCAGGGAGGCTGCGTGCCGGGCCTCAGGTCGGGGGCCGTCCTAGAAGGAGGCCCCCGACCTGGGCCTCAGCGAAGCCCTTCGCAAGGGCGTCGGAAGCGGCTCCTGCCCCGACCGTGACGCGGGACCCACGGCAGAGCAAACACACTCGTTGTGAGGGCACGGGAGGCCTTCTGACAGCAGCGCCGCTTCCCTCAGCCGGGCGCCCGCCCTCAGTCGAACCCACCGGAGCCCGCGTTCGGAGTGCACCGAGCTGAACACCCGGCTCTCGGCGAGGTCGTGACGGCGACGCCGGCCTGCAGGCCAAACTCTCTGGGGGCGCCCTGAGGTGGGAGGCTCGCCCGAAACGGAAGGGGGAAGCGCCGAGCCCCTGCCACGGGATTGCTTCAGGACGACGCATTGGCCCAGCAAGCCCCACTCTGTCCCGGGAAGAGAGAAGCGGCTCTGGCACCTAGAAGCACGGAGCAAGGCACCCAACCCTCAGCTCTTGGATCGCGCTTCCCGGAGGGGGCCCTTTCACCTCGCCATTCCCCGAATGCACAACGCCTTCTCTCAGACGCGGAGGAAGACGTGCACACGCTGCCGCCTTGGGCCTCCACTCCAGGGACCTGCGGGTGCCGCCAGCACCTCCGGGGCGACAGCGGGCTGCGCGGTGTCAAGGTCGACACACGCCCGGGCCTGGCAACCGAAGGAGACAGCTCCTCCCTGGATTCCGTGCAACACGGTGCTGCCGGGAAAACGTCCGCCCAGGGAAAGATGAGTGCGAACAGAGAAGCGGGGAGGAGAGATGAAGGGCGCGCTTCGTGAGGCACGAGGGTCCGGGCTGTGGGGCCGGCCTCTCCCGGGCCGGCGCCTCACGTCCTACACGGGGAAGCCGTTGGCTGACTCGCCGGG
This sequence comes from Martes martes, assembly GCF_963455335.1. NCBI lineage: Eukaryota > Metazoa > Chordata > Mammalia > Carnivora > Mustelidae > Martes > Martes martes. Next base: position 74,016 of record NW_027666479.1, read on the forward strand.
GGTTGGACCCGCTGAGGTCCAGGCCCCCGACCTCCCTGTGCGAAACAAGGCAGGGTGGAATGCCATCCCCGTCCACGTCCACACACACGTCGCTCCACGGAGAAGGAGGCCTTCTCAACGCTTAGCCCGGAAGCCTCGAGTGAGCACCACAGCCTTACCTCCGAGAAGCAAGCCTGAAGCCGAGCTCCCTTCCGCGAGCAGGCCTCTTTCGCCCAGAGAGAAAGCTTGGCCGCGGCGGGGGTGGCGGAAGCCTCAGGGAGGCTGCGTGCCGGGCCTCAGGTCGGGGGCCGTCCTAGAAGGAGGCCCCCGACCTGGGCCTCAGCGAAGCCCTTCGCAAGGGCGTCGGAAGCGGCTCCTGCCCCGACCGTGACGCGGGACCCACGGCAGAGCAAACACACTCGTGGTGAGGGCACGGGAGGCCTTCTGACAGCAGCGCCGCTTCCCTCAGCCGGGCGCCCGCCCTCAGTCGAACCCACCGGAGCCCGCGTTCGGAGTGCACCGAGCTGAACACCCGGCTCTCGGCGAGGTCGTGACGGCGACGCCGGCCTGCAGGCCAAACTCTCTGGGGGCGCCCTGAGCTGGGAGGCTCGCCCGAAACGGAAGGGGGAAGCGCCGAGCCCCTGCCACGGGATTGCTTCAGGACGACGCATTGGCCCAGCAAGCCCCACTCTGTCCCGGGAAGAGAGAAGCGGCTCTGGCACCTAGAAGCACGGAGCAAGGCACCCAACCCTCAGCTCTTGGATCGCGCTTCCCGGAGGGGGCCCTTTCACCTCGCCATTCCCCGAATGCACAACGCCTTCTCTCAGACGCGGAGGAAGACGTGCACACGCTGCCGCCTTGGGCCTCCACTCCAGGGACCTGCGGGTGCCGCCAGCACCTCCGGGGCGACAGCGGGCTGCGCGGTGTCAAGGTCGACACACGCCCGGGCCTGGCAACCGAAGGAGACAGCTCCTCCCTGGATTCCGTGCAACACGGTGCTGCCGGGAAAACGTCCGCCCAGGGAAAGATGAGTGCGAACAGAGAAGCGGGGAGGAGAGATGAAGGGCGCGCTTCGTGAGGCACGAGGGTCCGGGCTGTGGGGCCGGCCTCTCCCGGGCCGGCGCCTCCCGTCCTACACGGGGAAGCCGTTGGCTGACTCGCCGGGGGTTGGACCCGCTGAGGTCCAGGCCCCCGACCTCCCTGTGCGAAACAAGGCAGGGTGGAATGCCATCCCCGTCCACGTCCACACACACGTCGCTCCACGGAGAAGGAGGCCTTCTCAACGCTTAGCCCGGAAGCCTCGAGTGAGCACCACAGCCTTACCTCCGAGAAGCAAGCCTGAAGCCGAGCTCCCTTCCGCGAGCAGGCCTCTTTCGCCCAGAGAGAACGCTTGGCCGCGGCGGGGGTGGCGGAAGCCTCAGGGAGGCTGCGTGCCGGGCCTCAGGTCGGGGGCCGTCCTAGAAGGAGGCCCCCGACCTGGGCCTCAGCGAAGCCCTTCGCAAGGGCGTCGGAAGCGGCTCCTGCCCCGACCGTGACGCGGGACCCACGGCAGAGCAAACACACTCGTTGTGAGGGCACGGGAGGCCTTCTGACAGCAGCGCCGCTTCCCTCAGCCGGGCGCCCGCCCTCAGTCGAACCCACCGGAGCCCGCGTTCGGAGTGCACCGAGCTGAACACCCGGCTCTCGGCGAGGTCGTGACGGCGACGCCGGCCTGCAGGCCAAACTCTCTGGGGGCGCCCTGAGGTGGGAGGCTCGCCCGAAACGGAAGGGGGAAGCGCCGAGCCCCTGCCACGGGATTGCTTCAGGACGACGCATTGGCCCAGCAAGCCCCACTCTGTCCCGGGAAGAGAGAAGCGGCTCTGGCACCTAGAAGCACGGAGCAAGGCACCCAACCCTCAGCTCTTGGATCGCGCTTCCCGGAGGGGGCCCTTTCACCTCGCCATTCCCCGAATGCACAACGCCTTCTCTCAGACGCGGAGGAAGACGTGCACACGCTGCCGCCTTGGGCCTCCACTCCAGGGACCTGCGGGTGCCGCCAGCACCTCCGGGGCGACAGCGGGCTGCGCGGTGTCAAGGTCGACACACGCCCGGGCCTGGCAACCGAAGGAGACAGCTCCTCCCTGGATTCCGTGCAACACGGTGCTGCCGGGAAAACGTCCGCCCAGGGAAAGATGAGTGCGAACAGAGAAGCGGGGAGGAGAGATGAAGGGCGCGCTTCGTGAGGCACGAGGGTCCGGGCTGTGGGGCCGGCCTCTCCCGGGCCGGCGCCTCCCGTCCTACACGGGGAAGCCGTTGGCTGACTCGCCGGGGGTTGGACCCGCTGAGGTCCAGGCCCCCGACCTCCCTGTGCGAAACAAGGCAGGGTGGAATGCCATCCCCGTCCACGTCCACACACACGTCGCTCCACGGAGAAGGAGGCCTTCTCAACGCTTAGCCCGGAAGCCTCGAGTGAGCACCACAGCCTTACCTCCGAGAAGCAAGCCTGAAGCCGAGCTCCCTTCCGCGAGCAGGCCTCTTTCGCCCAGAGAGAAAGCTTGGCCGCGGCGGGGGTGGCGGAAGCCTCAGGGAGGCTGCGTGCCGGGCCTCAGGTCGGGGGCCGTCCTAGAAGGAGGCCCCCGACCTGGGCCTCAGCGAAGCCCTTCGCAAGGGCGTCGGAAGCGGCTCCTGCCCCGACCGTGACGCGGGACCCACGGCAGAGCAAACACACTCGTTGTGAGGGCACGGGAGGCCTTCTGACAGCAGCGCCGCTTCCCTCAGCCGGGCGCCCGCCCTCAGTCGAACCCACCGGAGCCCGCGTTCGGAGTGCACCGAGCTGAACACCCGGCTCTCGGCGAGGTCGTGACGGCGACGCCGGCCTGCAGGCCAAACTCTCTGGGGGCGCCCTGAGCTGGGAGGCTCGCCCGAAACGGAAGGGGGAAGCGCCGAGCCCCTGCCACGGGATTGCTTCAGGACGACGCATTGGCCCAGCAAGCCCCACTCTGTCCCGGGAAGAGAGAAGCGGCTCTGGCACCTAGAAGCACGGAGCAAGGCACCCAACCCTCAGCTCTTGGATCGCGCTTCCCGGAGGGGGCCCTTTCACCTCGCCATTCCCCGAATGCACAACGCCTTCTCTCAGACGCGGAGGAAGACGTGCACACGCTGCCGCCTTGGGCCTCCACTCCAGGGACCTGCGGGTGCCGCCAGCACCTCCGGGGCGACAGCGGGCTGCGCGGTGTCAAGGTCGACACACGCCCGGGCCTGGCAACCGAAGGAGACAGCTCCTCCCTGGATTCCGTGCAACACGGTGCTGCCGGGAAAACGTCCGCCCAGGGAAAGATGAGTGCGAACAGAGAAGCGGGGAGGAGAGATGAAGGGCGCGCTTCGTGAGGCACGAGGGTCCGGGCTGTGGGGCCGGCCTCTCCCGGGCCGGCGCCTCACGTCCTACACGGGGAAGCCGTTGGCTGACTCGCCGGGGGTTGGACCCGCTGAGGTCCAGGCCCCCGACCTCCCTGTGCGAAACAAGGCAGGGTGGAATGCCATCCCCGTCCACGTCCACACACACGTCGCTCCACGGAGAAGGAGGCCTTCTCAACGCTTAGCCCGGAAACCTCGAGTGAGCACCACAGCCTTACCTCCGAGAAGCAAGCCTGAAGCCGAGCTCCCTTCCGCGAGCAGGCCTCTTTCGCCCAGAGAGAACGCTTGGCCGCGGCGGGGGTGGCGGAAGCCTCAGGGAGGCTGCGTGCCGGGCCTCAGGTCGGGGGCCGTCCTAGAAGGAGGCCCCCGACCTGGGCCTCAGCGAAGCCCTTCGCAAGGGCGTCGGAAGCGGCTCCTGCCCCGACCGTGACGCGGGACCCACGGCAGAGCAAACACACTCGTTGTGAGGGCACGGGAGGCCTTCTGACAGCAGCGCCGCTTCCCTCAGCCGGGCGCCCGCCCTCAGTCGAACCCACCGGAGCCCGCGTTCGGAGTGCACCGAGCTGAACACCCGGCTCTCGGCGAGGTCGTGACGGCGACGCCGGCCTGCAGGCCAAACTCTCTGGGGGCGCCCTGAGCTGGGAGGCTCGCCCGAAACGGAAGGGGGAAGCGCCGAGCCCCTGCCACGGGATTGCTTCAGGACGACGCATTGGCCCAGCAAGCCCCACTCTGTCCCGGGAAGAGAGAAGCGGCTCTGGCACCTAGAAGCACGGAGCAAGGCACCCAACCCTCAGCTCTTGGATCGCGCTTCCCGGAGGGGGCCCTTTCACCTCGCCATTCCCCGAATGCACAACGCCTTCTCTCAGACGCGGAGGAAGACGTGCACACGCTGCCGCCTTGGGCCTCCACTCCAGGGACCTGCGGGTGCCGCCAGCACCTCCGGGGCGACAGCGGGCTGCGCGGTGTCAAGGTCGACACACGCCCGGGCCTGGCAACCGAAGGAGACAGCTCCTCCCTGGATTCCGTGCAACACGGTGCTGCCGGGAAAACGTCCGCCCAGGGAAAGATGAGTGCGAACAGAGAAGCGGGGAGGAGAGATGAAGGGCGCGCTTCGTGAGGCACGAGGGTCCGGGCTGTGGGGCCGGCCTCTCCCGGGCCGGCGCCTCCCGTCCTACACGGGGAAGCCGTTGGCTGACTCGCCGGGGGTTGGACCCGCTGAGGTCCAGGCCCCCGACCTCCCTGTGCGAAACAAGGCAGGGTGGAATGCCATCCCCGTCCACGTCCACACACACGTCGCTCCACGGAGAAGGAGGCCTTCTCAACGCTTAGCCCGGAAGCCTCGAGTGAGCACCACAGCCTTACCTCCGAGAAGCAAGCCTGAAGCCGAGCTCCCTTCCGCGAGCAGGCCTCTTTCGCCCAGAGAGAACGCTTGGCCGCGGCGGGGGTGGCGGAAGCCTCAGGGAGGCTGCGTGCCGGGCCTCAGGTCGGGGGCCGTCCTAGAAGGAGGCCCCCGACCTGGGCCTCAGCGAAGCCCTTCGCAAGGGCGTCGGAAGCGGCTCCTGCCCCGACCGTGACGCGGGACCCACGGCAGAGCAAACACACTCGTTGTGAGGGCACGGGAGGCCTTCTGACAGCAGCGCCGCTTCCCTCAGCCGGGCGCCCGCCCTCAGTCGAACCCACCGGAGCCCGCGTTCGGAGTGCACCGAGCTGAACACCCGGCTCTCGGCGAGGTCGTGACGGCGACGCCGGCCTGCAGGCCAAACTCTCTGGGGGCGCCCTGAGCTGGGAGGCTCGCCCGAAACGGAAGGGGGAAGCGCCGAGCCCCTGCCACGGGATTGCTTCAGGACGACGCATTGGCCCAGCAAGCCCCACTCTGTCCCGGGAAGAGAGAAGCGGCTCTGGCACCTAGAAGCACGGAGCAAGGCACCCAACCCTCAGCTCTTGGATCGCGCTTCCCGGAGGGGGCCCTTTCACCTCGCCATTCCCCGAATGCACAACGCCTTCTCTCAGACGCGGAGGAAGACGTGCACACGCTGCCGCCTTGGGCCTCCACTCCAGGGACCTGCGGGTGCCGCCAGCACCTCCGGGGCGACAGCGGGCTGCGCGGTGTCAAGGTCGACACACGCCCGGGCCTGGCAACCGAAGGAGACAGCTCCTCCCTGGATTCCGTGCAACACGGTGCTGCCGGGAAAACGTCCGCCCAGGGAAAGATGAGTGCGAACAGAGAAGCGGGGAGGAGAGATGAAGGGCGCGCTTCGTGAGGCACGAGGGTCCGGGCTGTGGGGCCGGCCTCTCCCGGGCCGGCGCCTCACGTCCTACACGGGGAAGCCGTTGGCTGACTCGCCGGGGGTTGGACCCGCTGAGGTCCAGGCCCCCGACCTCCCTGTGCGAAACAAGGCAGGGTGGAATGCCATCCCCGTCCACGTCCACACACACGTCGCTCCACGGAGAAGGAGGCCTTCTCAACGCTTAGCCCGGAAGCCTCGAGTGAGCACCACAGCCTTACCTCCGAGAAGCAAGCCTGAAGCCGAGCTCCCTTCCGCGAGCAGGCCTCTTTCGCCCAGAGAGAAAGCTTGGCCGCGGCGGGGGTGGCGGAAGCCTCAGGGAGGCTGCGTGCCGGGCCTCAGGTCGGGGGCCGTCCTAGAAGGAGGCCCCCGACCTGGGCCTCAGCGAAGCCCTTCGCAAGGGCGTCGGAAGCGGCTCCTGCCCCGACCGTGACGCGGGACCCACGGCAGAGCAAACACACTCGTGGTGAGGGCACGGGAGGCCTTCTGACAGCAGCGCCGCTTCCCTCAGCCGGGCGCCCGCCCTCAGTCGAACCCACCGGAGCCCGCGTTCGGAGTGCACCGAGCTGAACACCCGGCTCTCGGCGAGGTCGTGACGGCGACGCCGGCCTGCAGGCCAAACTCTCTGGGGGCGCCCTGAGCTGGGAGGCTCGCCCGAAACGGAAGGGGGAAGCGCCGAGCCCCTGCCACGGGATTGCTTCAGGACGACGCATTGGCCCAGCAAGCCCCACTCTGTCCCGGGAAGAGAGAAGCGGCTCTGGCACCTAGAAGCACGGAGCAAGGCACCCAACCCTCAGCTCTTGGATCGCGCTTCCCGGAGGGGGCCCTTTCACCTCGCCATTCCCCGAATGCACAACGCCTTCTCTCAGACGCGGAGGAAGACGTGCACACGCTGCCGCCTTGGGCCTCCACTCCAGGGACCTGCGGGTGCCGCCAGCACCTCCGGGGCGACAGCGGGCTGCGCGGTGTCAAGGTCGACACACGCCCGGGCCTGGCAACCGAAGGAGACAGCTCCTCCCTGGATTCCGTGCAACACGGTGCTGCCGGGAAAACGTCCGCCCAGGGAAAGATGAGTGCGAACAGAGAAGCGGGGAGGAGAGATGAAGGGCGCGCTTCGTGAGGCACGAGGGTCCGGGCTGTGGGGCCGGCCTCTCCCGGGCCGGCGCCTCCCGTCCTACACGGGGAAGCCGTTGGCTGACTCGCCGGGGGTTGGACCCGCTGAGGTCCAGGCCCCCGACCTCCCTGTGCGAAACAAGGCAGGGTGGAATGCCATCCCCGTCCACGTCCACACACACGTCGCTCCACGGAGAAGGAGGCCTTCTCAACGCTTAGCCCGGAAGCCTCGAGTGAGCACCACAGCCTTACCTCCGAGAAGCAAGCCTGAAGCCGAGCTCCCTTCCGCGAGCAGGCCTCTTTCGCCCAGAGAGAACGCTTGGCCGCGGCGGGGGTGGCGGAAGCCTCAGGGAGGCTGCGTGCCGGGCCTCAGGTCGGGGGCCGTCCTAGAAGGAGGCCCCCGACCTGGGCCTCAGCGAAGCCCTTCGCAAGGGCGTCGGAAGCGGCTCCTGCCCCGACCGTGACGCGGGACCCACGGCAGAGCAAACACACTCGTTGTGAGGGCACGGGAGGCCTTCTGACAGCAGCGCCGCTTCCCTCAGCCGGGCGCCCGCCCTCAGTCGAACCCACCGGAGCCCGCGTTCGGAGTGCACCGAGCTGAACACCCGGCTCTCGGCGAGGTCGTGACGGCGACGCCGGCCTGCAGGCCAAACTCTCTGGGGGCGCCCTGAGGTGGGAGGCTCGCCCGAAACGGAAGGGGGAAGCGCCGAGCCCCTGCCACGGGATTGCTTCAGGACGACGCATTGGCCCAGCAAGCCCCACTCTGTCCCGGGAAGAGAGAAGCGGCTCTGGCACCTAGAAGCACGGAGCAAGGCACCCAACCCTCAGCTCTTGGATCGCGCTTCCCGGAGGGGGCCCTTTCACCTCGCCATTCCCCGAATGCACAACGCCTTCTCTCAGACGCGGAGGAAGACGTGCACACGCTGCCGCCTTGGGCCTCCACTCCAGGGACCTGCGGGTGCCGCCAGCACCTCCGGGGCGACAGCGGGCTGCGCGGTGTCAAGGTCGACACACGCCCGGGCCTGGCAACCGAAGGAGACAGCTCCTCCCTGGATTCCGTGCAACACGGTGCTGCCGGGAAAACGTCCGCCCAGGGAAAGATGAGTGCGAACAGAGAAGCGGGGAGGAGAGATGAAGGGCGCGCTTCGTGAGGCACGAGGGTCCGGGCTGTGGGGCCGGCCTCTCCCGGGCCGGCGCCTCCCGTCCTACACGGGGAAGCCGTTGGCTGACTCGCCGGGGGTTGGACCCGCTGAGGTCCAGGCCCCCGACCTCCCTGTGCGAAACAAGGCAGGGTGGAATGCCATCCCCGTCCACGTCCACACACACGTCGCTCCACGGAGAAGGAGGCCTTCTCAACGCTTAGCCCGGAAGCCTCGAGTGAGCACCACAGCCTTACCTCCGAGAAGCAAGCCTGAAGCCGAGCTCCCTTCCGCGAGCAGGCCTCTTTCGCCCAGAGAGAAAGCTTGGCCGCGGCGGGGGTGGCGGAAGCCTCAGGGAGGCTGCGTGCCGGGCCTCAGGTCGGGGGCCGTCCTAGAAGGAGGCCCCCGACCTGGGCCTCAGCGAAGCCCTTCGCAAGGGCGTCGGAAGCGGCTCCTGCCCCGACCGTGACGCGGGACCCACGGCAGAGCAAACACACTCGTTGTGAGGGCACGGGAGGCCTTCTGACAGCAGCGCCGCTTCCCTCAGCCGGGCGCCCGCCCTCAGTCGAACCCACCGGAGCCCGCGTTCGGAGTGCACCGAGCTGAACACCCGGCTCTCGGCGAGGTCGTGACGGCGACGCCGGCCTGCAGGCCAAACTCTCTGGGGGCGCCCTGAGCTGGGAGGCTCGCCCGAAACGGAAGGGGGAAGCGCCGAGCCCCTGCCACGGGATTGCTTCAGGACGACGCATTGGCCCAGCAAGCCCCACTCTGTCCCGGGAAGAGAGAAGCGGCTCTGGCACCTAGAAGCACGGAGCAAGGCACCCAACCCTCAGCTCTTGGATCGCGCTTCCCGGAGGGGGCCCTTTCACCTCGCCATTCCCCGAATGCACAACGCCTTCTCTCAGACGCGGAGGAAGACGTGCACACGCTGCCGCCTTGGGCCTCCACTCCAGGGACCTGCGGGTGCCGCCAGCACCTCCGGGGCGACAGCGGGCTGCGCGGTGTCAAGGTCGACACACGCCCGGGCCTGGCAACCGAAGGAGACAGCTCCTCCCTGGATTCCGTGCAACACGGTGCTGCCGGGAAAACGTCCGCCCAGGGAAAGATGAGTGCGAACAGAGAAGCGGGGAGGAGAGATGAAGGGCGCGCTTCGTGAGGCACGAGGGTCCGGGCTGTGGGGCCGGCCTCTCCCGGGCCGGCGCCTCACGTCCTACACGGGGAAGCCGTTGGCTGACTCGCCGGGGGTTGGACCCGCTGAGGTCCAGGCCCCCGACCTCCCTGTGCGAAACAAGGCAGGGTGGAATGCCATCCCCGTCCACGTCCACACACACGTCGCTCCACGGAGAAGGAGGCCTTCTCAACGCTTAGCCCGGAAACCTCGAGTGAGCACCACAGCCTTACCTCCGAGAAGCAAGCCTGAAGCCGAGCTCCCTTCCGCGAGCAGGCCTCTTTCGCCCAGAGAGAACGCTTGGCCGCGGCGGGGGTGGCGGAAGCCTCAGGGAGGCTGCGTGCCGGGCCTCAGGTCGGGGGCCGTCCTAGAAGGAGGCCCCCGACCTGGGCCTCAGCGAAGCCCTTCGCAAGGGCGTCGGAAGCGGCTCCTGCCCCGACCGTGACGCGGGACCCACGGCAGAGCAAACACACTCGTGGTGAGGGCACGGGAGGCCTTCTGACAGCAGCGCCGCTTCCCTCAGCCGGGCGCCCGCCCTCAGTCGAACCCACCGGAGCCCGCGTTCGGAGTGCACCGAGCTGAACACCCGGCTCTCGGCGAGGTCGTGACGGCGACGCCGGCCTGCAGGCCAAACTCTCTGGGGGCGCCCTGAGCTGGGAGGCTCGCCCGAAACGGAAGGGGGAAGCGCCGAGCCCCTGCCACGGGATTGCTTCAGGACGACGCATTGGCCCAGCAAGCCCCACTCTGTCCCGGGAAGAGAGAAGCGGCTCTGGCACCTAGAAGCACGGAGCAAGGCACCCAACCCTCAGCTCTTGGATCGCGCTTCCCGGAGGGGGCCCTTTCACCTCGCCATTCCCCGAATGCACAACGCCTTCTCTCAGACGCGGAGGAAGACGTGCACACGCTGCCGCCTTGGGCCTCCACTCCAGGGACCTGCGGGTGCCGCCAGCACCTCCGGGGCGACAGCGGGCTGCGCGGTGTCAAGGTCGACACACGCCCGGGCCTGGCAACCGAAGGAGACAGCTCCTCCCTGGATTCCGTGCAACACGGTGCTGCCGGGAAAACGTCCGCCCAGGGAAAGATGAGTGCGAACAGAGAAGCGGGGAGGAGAGATGAAGGGCGCGCTTCGTGAGGCACGAGGGTCCGGGCTGTGGGGCCGGCCTCTCCCGGGCCGGCGCCTCCCGTCCTACACGGGGAAGCCGTTGGCTGACTCGCCGGGGGTTGGACCCGCTGAGGTCCAGGCCCCCGACCTCCCTGTGCGAAACAAGGCAGGGTGGAATGCCATCCCCGTCCACGTCCACACACACGTCGCTCCACGGAGAAGGAGGCCTTCTCAACGCTTAGCCCGGAAGCCTCGAGTGAGCACCACAGCCTTACCTCCGAGAAGCAAGCCTGAAGCCGAGCTCCCTTCCGCGAGCAGGCCTCTTTCGCCCAGAGAGAACGCTTGGCCGCGGCGGGGGTGGCGGAAGCCTCAGGGAGGCTGCGTGCCGGGCCTCAGGTCGGGGGCCGTCCTAGAAGGAGGCCCCCGACCTGGGCCTCAGCGAAGCCCTTCGCAAGGGCGTCGGAAGCGGCTCCTGCCCCGACCGTGACGCGGGACCCACGGCAGAGCAAACACACTCGTTGTGAGGGCACGGGAGGCCTTCTGACAGCAGCGCCGCTTCCCTCAGCCGGGCGCCCGCCCTCAGTCGAACCCACCGGAGCCCGCGTTCGGAGTGCACCGAGCTGAACACCCGGCTCTCGGCGAGGTCGTGACGGCGACGCCGGCCTGCAGGCCAAACTCTCTGGGGGCGCCCTGAGCTGGGAGGCTCGCCCGAAACGGAAGGGGGAAGCGCCGAGCCCCTGCCACGGGATTGCTTCAGGACGACGCATTGGCCCAGCAAGCCCCACTCTGTCCCGGGAAGAGAGAAGCGGCTCTGGCACCTAGAAGCACGGAGCAAGGCACCCAACCCTCAGCTCTTGGATCGCGCTTCCCGGAGGGGGCCCTTTCACCTCGCCATTCCCCGAATGCACAACGCCTTCTCTCAGACGCGGAGGAAGACGTGCACACGCTGCCGCCTTGGGCCTCCACTCCAGGGACCTGCGGGTGCCGCCAGCACCTCCGGGGCGACAGCGGGCTGCGCGGTGTCAAGGTCGACACACGCCCGGGCCTGGCAACCGAAGGAGACAGCTCCTCCCTGGATTCCGTGCAACACGGTGCTGCCGGGAAAACGTCCGCCCAGGGAAAGATGAGTGCGAACAGAGAAGCGGGGAGGAGAGATGAAGGGCGCGCTTCGTGAGGCACGAGGGTCCGGGCTGTGGGGCCGGCCTCTCCCGGGCCGGCGCCTCACGTCCTACACGGGGAAGCCGTTGGCTGACTCGCCGGGGGTTGGACCCGCTGAGGTCCAGGCCCCCGACCTCCCTGTGCGAAACAAGGCAGGGTGGAATGCCATCCCCGTCCACGTCCACACACACGTCGCTCCACGGAGAAGGAGGCCTTCTCAACGCTTAGCCCGGAAACCTCGAGTGAGCACCACAGCCTTACCTCCGAGAAGCAAGCCTGAAGCCGAGCTCCCTTCCGCGAGCAGGCCTCTTTCGCCCAGAGAGAACGCTTGGCCGCGGCGGGGGTGGCGGAAGCCTCAGGGAGGCTGCGTGCCGGGCCTCAGGTCGGGGGCCGTCCTAGAAGGAGGCCCCCGACCTGGGCCTCAGCGAAGCCCTTCGCAAGGGCGTCGGAAGCGGCTCCTGCCCCGACCGTGACGCGGGACCCACGGCAGAGCAAACACACTCGTGGTGAGGGCACGGGAGGCCTTCTGACAGCAGCGCCGCTTCCCTCAGCCGGGCGCCCGCCCTCAGTCGAACCCACCGGAGCCCGCGTTCGGAGTGCACCGAGCTGAACACCCGGCTCTCGGCGAGGTCGTGACGGCGACGCCGGCCTGCAGGCCAAACTCTCTGGGGGCGCCCTGAGGTGGGAGGCTCGCCCGAAACGGAAGGGGGAAGCGCCGAGCCCCTGCCACGGGATTGCTTCAGGACGACGCATTGGCCCAGCAAGCCCCACTCTGTCCCGGGAAGAGAGAAGCGGCTCTGGCACCTAGAAGCACGGAGCAAGGCACCCAACCCTCAGCTCTTGGATCGCGCTTCCCGGAGGGGGCCCTTTCACCTCGCCATTCCCCGAATGCACAACGCCTTCTCTCAGACGCGGAGGAAGACGTGCACACGCTGCCGCCTTGGGCCTCCACTCCAGGGACCTGCGGGTGCCGCCAGCACCTCCGGGGCGACAGCGGGCTGCGCGGTGTCAAGGTCGACACACGCCCGGGCCTGGCAACCGAAGGAGACAGCTCCTCCCTGGATTCCGTGCAACACGGTGCTGCCGGGAAAACGTCCGCCCAGGGAAAGATGAGTGCGAACAGAGAAGCGGGGAGGAGAGATGAAGGGCGCGCTTCGTGAGGCACGAGGGTCCGGGCTGTGGGGCCGGCCTCTCCCGGGCCGGCGCCTCCCGTCCTACACGGGGAAGCCGTTGGCTGACTCGCCGGGGGTTGGACCCGCTGAGGTCCAGGCCCCCGACCTCCCTGTGCGAAACAAGGCAGGGTGGAATGCCATCCCCGTCCACGTCCACACACACGTCGCTCCACGGAGAAGGAGGCCTTCTCAACGCTTAGCCCGGAAGCCTCGAGTGAGCACCACAGCCTTACCTCCGAGAAGCAAGCCTGAAGCCGAGCTCCCTTCCGCGAGCAGGCCTCTTTCGCCCAGAGAGAACGCTTGGCCGCGGCGGGGGTGGCGGAAGCCTCAGGGAGGCTGCGTGCCGGGCCTCAGGTCGGGGGCCGTCCTAGAAGGAGGCCCCCGACCTGGGCCTCAGCGAAGCCCTTCGCAAGGGCGTCGGAAGCGGCTCCTGCCCCGACCGTGACGCGGGACCCACGGCAGAGCAAACACACTCGTTGTGAGGGCACGGGAGGCCTTCTGACAGCAGCGCCGCTTCCCTCAGCCGGGCGCCCGCCCTCAGTCGAACCCACCGGAGCCCGCGTTCGGAGTGCACCGAGCTGAACACCCGGCTCTCGGCGAGGTCGTGACGGCGACGCCGGCCTGCAGGCCAAACTCTCTGGGGGCGCCCTGAGCTGGGAGGCTCGCCCGAAACGGAAGGGGGAAGCGCCGAGCCCCTGCCACGGGATTGCTTCAGGACGACGCATTGGCCCAGCAAGCCCCACTCTGTCCCGGGAAGAGAGAAGCGGCTCTGGCACCTAGAAGCACGGAGCAAGGCACCCAACCCTCAGCTCTTGGATCGCGCTTCCCGGAGGGGGCCCTTTCACCTCGCCATTCCCCGAATGCACAACGCCTTCTCTCAGACGCGGAGGAAGACGTGCACACGCTGCCGCCTTGGGCCTCCACTCCAGGGACCTGCGGGTGCCGCCAGCACCTCCGGGGCGACAGCGGGCTGCGCGGTGTCAAGGTCGACACACGCCCGGGCCTGGCAACCGAAGGAGACAGCTCCTCCCTGGATTCCGTGCAACCCGGTGCTGCCGGGAAAACGTCCGCCCAGGGAAAGATGAGTGCGAACAGAGAAGCGGGGAGGAGAGATGAAGGGCGCGCTTCGTGAGGCACGAGGGTCCGGGCTGTGGGGCCGGCCTCTCCCGGGCCGGCGCCTCCCGTCCTACACGGGGAAGCCGTTGGCTGACTCGCCGGGGGTTGGACCCGCTGAGGTCCAGGCCCCCGACCTCCCTGTGCGAAACAAGGCAGGGTGGAATGCCATCCCCGTCCACGTCCACACACACGTCGCTCCACGGAGAAGGAGGCCTTCTCAACGCTTAGCCCGGAAGCCTCGAGTGAGCACCACAGCCTTACCTCCGAGAAGCAAGCCTGAAGCCGAGCTCCCTTCCGCGAGCAGGCCTCTTTCGCCCAGAGAGAAAGCTTGGCCGCGGCGGGGGTGGCGGAAGCCTCAGGGAGGCTGCGTGCCGGGCCTCAGGTCGGGGGCCGTCCTAGAAGGAGGCCCCCGACCTGGGCCTCAGCGAAGCCCTTCGCAAGGGCGTCGGAAGCGGCTCCTGCCCCGACCGTGACGCGGGACCCACGGCAGAGCAAACACACTCGTTGTGAGGGCACGGGAGGCCTTCTGACAGCAGCGCCGCTTCCCTCAGCCGGGCGCCCGCCCTCAGTCGAACCCACCGGAGCCCGCGTTCGGAGTGCACCGAGCTGAACACCCGGCTCTCGGCGAGGTCGTGACGGCGACGCCGGCCTGCAGGCCAAACTCTCTGGGGGCGCCCTGAGCTGGGAGGCTCGCCCGAAACGGAAGGGGGAAGCGCCGAGCCCCTGCCACGGGATTGCTTCAGGACGACGCATTGGCCCAGCAAGCCCCACTCTGTCCCGGGAAGAGAGAAGCGGCTCTGGCACCTAGAAGCACGGAGCAAGGCACCCAACCCTCAGCTCTTGGATCGCGCTTCCCGGAGGGGGCCCTTTCACCTCGCCATTCCCCGAATGCACAACGCCTTCTCTCAGACGCGGAGGAAGACGTGCACACGCTGCCGCCTTGGGCCTCCACTCCAGGGACCTGCGGGTGCCGCCAGCACCTCCGGGGCGACAGCGGGCTGCGCGGTGTCAAGGTCGACACACGCCCGGGCCTGGCAACCGAAGGAGACAGCTCCTCCCTGGATTCCGTGCAACACGGTGCTGCCGGGAAAACGTCCGCCCAGGGAAAGATGAGTGCGAACAGAGAAGCGGGGAGGAGAGATGAAGGGCGCGCTTCGTGAGGCACGAGGGTCCGGGCTGTGGGGCCGGCCTCTCCCGGGCCGGCGCCTCCCGTCCTACACGGGGAAGCCGTTGGCTGACTCGCCGGGGGTTGGACCCGCTGAGGTCCAGGCCCCCGACCTCCCTGTGCGAAACAAGGCAGGGTGGAATGCCATCCCCGTCCACGTCCACACACACGTCGCTCCACGGAGAAGGAGGCCTTCTCAACGCTTAGCCCGGAAGCCTCGAGTGAGCACCACAGCCTTACCTCCGAGAAGCAAGCCTGAAGCCGAGCTCCCTTCCGCGAGCAGGCCTCTTTCGCCCAGAGAGAAAGCTTGGCCGCGGCGGGGGTGGCGGAAGCCTCAGGGAGGCTGCGTGCCGGGCCTCAGGTCGGGGGCCGTCCTAGAAGGAGGCCCCCGACCTGGGCCTCAGCGAAGCCCTTCGCAAGGGCGTCGGAAGCGGCTCCTGCCCCGACCGTGACGCGGGACCCACGGCAGAGCAAACACACTCGTGGTGAGGGCACGGGAGGCCTTCTGACAGCAGCGCCGCTTCCCTCAGCCGGGCGCCCGCCCTCAGTCGAACCCACCGGAGCCCGCGTTCGGAGTGCACCGAGCTGAACACCCGGCTCTCGGCGAGGTCGTGACGGCGACGCCGGCCTGCAGGCCAAACTCTCTGGGGGCGCCCTGAGCTGGGAGGCTCGCCCGAAACGGAAGGGGGAAGCGCCGAGCCCCTGCCACGGGATTGCTTCAGGACGACGCATTGGCCCAGCAAGCCCCACTCTGTCCCGGGAAGAGAGAAGCGGCTCTGGCACCTAGAAGCACGGAGCAAGGCACCCAACCCTCAGCTCTTGGATCGCGCTTCCCGGAGGGGGCCCTTTCACCTCGCCATTCCCCGAATGCACAACGCCTTCTCTCAGACGCGGAGGAAGACGTGCACACGCTGCCGCCTTGGGCCTCCACTCCAGGGACCTGCGGGTGCCGCCAGCACCTCCGGGGCGACAGCGGGCTGCGCGGTGTCAAGGTCGACACACGCCCGGGCCTGGCAACCGAAGGAGACAGCTCCTCCCTGGATTCCGTGCAACACGGTGCTGCCGGGAAAACGTCCGCCCAGGGAAAGATGAGTGCGAACAGAGAAGCGGGGAGGAGAGATGAAGGGCGCGCTTCGTGAGGCACGAGGGTCCGGGCTGTGGGGCCGGCCTCTCCCGGGCCGGCGCCTCCCGTCCTACACGGGGAAGCCGTTGGCTGACTCGCCGGGGGTTGGACCCGCTGAGGTCCAGGCCCCCGACCTCCCTGTGCGAAACAAGGCAGGGTGGAATGCCATCCCCGTCCACGTCCACACACACGTCGCTCCACGGAGAAGGAGGCCTTCTCAACGCTTAGCCCGGAAACCTCGAGTGAGCACCACAGCCTTACCTCCGAGAAGCAAGCCTGAAGCCGAGCTCCCTTCCGCGAGCAGGCCTCTTTCGCCCAGAGAGAACGCTTGGCCGCGGCGGGGGTGGCGGAAGCCTCAGGGAGGCTGCGTGCCGGGCCTCAGGTCGGGGGCCGTCCTAGAAGGAGGCCCCCGACCTGGGCCTCAGCGAAGCCCTTCGCAAGGGCGTCGGAAGCGGCTCCTGCCCCGACCGTGACGCGGGACCCACGGCAGAGCAAACACACTCGTGGTGAGGGCACGGGAGGCCTTCTGACAGCAGCGCCGCTTCCCTCAGCCGGGCGCCCGCCCTCAGTCGAACCCACCGGAGCCCGCGTTCGGAGTGCACCGAGCTGAACACCCGGCTCTCGGCGAGGTCGTGACGGCGACGCCGGCCTGCAGGCCAAACTCTCTGGGGGCGCCCTGAGCTGGGAGGCTCGCCCGAAACGGAAGGGGGAAGCGCCGAGCCCCTGCCACGGGATTGCTTCAGGACGACGCATTGGCCCAGCAAGCCCCACTCTGTCCCGGGAAGAGAGAAGCGGCTCTGGCACCTAGAAGCACGGAGCAAGGCACCCAACCCTCAGCTCTTGGATCGCGCTTCCCGGAGGGGGCCCTTTCACCTCACCATTCCCCGAATGCACAACGCCTTCTCTCAGACGCGGAGGAAGACGTGCACACGCTGCCGCCTTGGGCCTCCACTCCAGGGACCTGCGGGTGCCGCCAGCACCTCCGGGGCGACAGCGGGCTGCGCGGTGTCAAGGTCGACACACGCCCGGGCCTGGCAACCGAAGGAGACAGCTCCTCCCTGGATTCCGTGCAACACGGTGCTGCCGGGAAAACGTCCGCCCAGGGAAAGATGAGTGCGAACAGAGAAGCGGGGAGGAGAGATGAAGGGCGCGCTTCGTGAGGCACGAGGGTCCGGGCTGTGGGGCCGGCCTCTCCCGGGCCGGCGCCTCACGTCCTACACGGGGAAGCCGTTGGCTGACTCGCCGGGGGTTGGACCCGCTGAGGTCCAGGCCCCCGACCTCCCTGTGCGAAACAAGGCAGGGTGGAATGCCATCCCCGTCCACGTCCACACACACGTCGCTCCACGGAGAAGGAGGCCTTCTCAACGCTTAGCCCGGAAGCCTCGAGTGAGCACCACAGCCTTACCTCCGAGAAGCAAGCCTGAAGCCGAGCTCCCTTCCGCGAGCAGGCCTCTTTCGCCCAGAGAGAACGCTTGGCCGCGGCGGGGGTGGCGGAAGCCTCAGGGAGGCTGCGTGCCGGGCCTCAGGTCGGGGGCCGTCCTAGAAGGAGGCCCCCGACCTGGGCCTCAGCGAAGCCCTTCGCAAGGGCGTCGGAAGCGGCTCCTGCCCCGACCGTGACGCGGGACCCACGGCAGAGCAAACACACTCGTGGTGAGGGCACGGGAGGCCTTCTGACAGCAGCGCCGCTTCCCTCAGCCGGGCGCCCGCCCTCAGTCGAACCCACCGGAGCCCGCGTTCGGAGTGCACCGAGCTGAACACCCGGCTCTCGGCGAGGTCGTGACGGCGACGCCGGCCTGCAGGCCAAACTCTCTGGGGGCGCCCTGAGCTGGGAGGCTCGCCCGAAACGGAAGGGGGAAGCGCCGAGCCCCTGCCACGGGATTGCTTCAGGACGACGCATTGGCCCAGCAAGCCCCACTCTGTCCCGGGAAGAGAGAAGCGGCTCTGGCACCTAGAAGCACGGAGCAAGGCACCCAACCCTCAGCTCTTGGATCGCGCTTCCCGGAGGGGGCCCTTTCACCTCGCCATTCCCCGAATGCACAACGCCTTCTCTCAGACGCGGAGGAAGACGTGCACACGCTGCCGCCTTGGGCCTCCACTCCAGGGACCTGCGGGTGCCGCCAGCACCTCCGGGGCGACAGCGGGCTGCGCGGTGTCAAGGTCGACACACGCCCGGGCCTGGCAACCGAAGGAGACAGCTCCTCCCTGGATTCCGTGCAACACGGTGCTGCCGGGAAAACGTCCGCCCAGGGAAAGATGAGTGCGAACAGAGAAGCGGGGAGGAGAGATGAAGGGCGCGCTTCGTGAGGCACGAGGGTCCGGGCTGTGGGGCCGGCCTCTCCCGGGCCGGCGCCTCCCGTCCTACACGGGGAAGCCGTTGGCTGACTCGCCGGGGGTTGGACCCGCTGAGGTCCAGGCCCCCGACCTCCCTGTGCGAAACAAGGCAGGGTGGAATGCCATCCCCGTCCACGTCCACACACACGTCGCTCCACGGAGAAGGAGGCCTTCTCAACGCTTAGCCCGGAAGCCTCGAGTGAGCACCACAGCCTTACCTCCGAGAAGCAAGCCTGAAGCCGAGCTCCCTTCCGCGAGCAGGCCTCTTTCGCCCAGAGAGAAAGCTTGGCCGCGGCGGGGGTGGCGGAAGCCTCAGGGAGGCTGCGTGCCGGGCCTCAGGTCGGGGGCCGTCCTAGAAGGAGGCCCGCGACCTGGGCCTCAGCGAAGCCCTTCGCAAGGGCGTCGGAAGCGGCTCCTGCCCCGACCGTGACGCGGGACCCACGGCAGAGCAAACACACTCGTTGTGAGGGCACGGGAGGCCTTCTGACAGCAGCGCCGCTTCCCTCAGCCGGGCGCCCGCCCTCAGTCGAACCCACCGGAGCCCGCGTTCGGAGTGCACCGAGCTGAACACCCGGCTCTCGGCGAGGTCGTGACGGCGACGCCGGCCTGCAGGCCAAACTCTCTGGGGGCGCCCTGAGCTGGGAGGCTCGCCCGAAACGGAAGGGGGAAGCGCCGAGCCCCTGCCACGGGATTGCTTCAGGACGACGCATTGGCCCAGCAAGCCCCACTCTGTCCCGGGAAGAGAGAAGCGGCTCTGGCACCTAGAAGCACGGAGCAAGGCACCCAACCCTCAGCTCTTGGATCGCGCTTCCCGGAGGGGGCCCTTTCACCTCGCCATTCCCCGAATGCACAACGCCTTCTCTCAGACGCGGAGGAAGACGTGCACACGCTGCCGCCTTGGGCCTCCACTCCAGGGACCTGCGGGTGCCGCCAGCACCTCCGGGGCGACAGCGGGCTGCGCGGTGTCAAGGTCGACACACGCCCGGGCCTGGCAACCGAAGGAGACAGCTCCTCCCTGGATTCCGTGCAACACGGTGCTGCCGGGAAAACGTCCGCCCAGGGAAAGATGAGTGCGAACAGAGAAGCGGGGAGGAGAGATGAAGGGCGCGCTTCGTGAGGCACGAGGGTCCGGGCTGTGGGGCCGGCCTCTCCCGGGCCGGCGCCTCACGTCCTACACGGGGAAGCCGTTGGCTGACTCGCCGGGGGTTGGACCCGCTGAGGTCCAGGCCCCCGACCTCCCTGTGCGAAACAAGGCAGGGTGGAATGCCATCCCCGTCCACGTCCACACACACGTCGCTCCACGGAGAAGGAGGCCTTCTCAACGCTTAGCCCGGAAGCCTCGAGTGAGCACCACAGCCTTACCTCCGAGAAGCAAGCCTGAAGCCGAGCTCCCTTCCGCGAGCAGGCCTCTTTCGCCCAGAGAGAACGCTTGGCCGCGGCGGGGGTGGCGGAAGCCTCAGGGAGGCTGCGTGCCGGGCCTCAGGTCGGGGGCCGTCCTAGAAGGAGGCCCCCGACCTGGGCCTCAGCGAAGCCCTTCGCAAGGGCGTCGGAAGCGGCTCCTGCCCCGACCGTGACGCGGGACCCACGGCAGAGCAAACACACTCGTGGTGAGGGCACGGGAGGCCTTCTGACAGCAGCGCCGCTTCCCTCAGCCGGGCGCCCGCCCTCAGTCGAACCCACCGGAGCCCGCGTTCGGAGTGCACCGAGCTGAACACCCGGCTCTCGGCGAGGTCGTGACGGCGACGCCGGCCTGCAGGCCAAACTCTCTGGGGGCGCCCTGAGCTGGGAGGCTCGCCCGAAACGGAAGGGGGAAGCGCCGAGCCCCTGCCACGGGATTGCTTCAGGACGACGCATTGGCCCAGCAAGCCCCACTCTGTCCCGGGAAGAGAGAAGCGGCTCTGGCACCTAGAAGCACGGAGCAAGGCACCCAACCCTCAGCTCTTGGATCGCGCTTCCCGGAGGGGGCCCTTTCACCTCGCCATTCCCCGAATGCACAACGCCTTCTCTCAGACGCGGAGGAAGACGTGCACACGCTGCCGCCTTGGGCCTCCACTCCAGGGACCTGCGGGTGCCGCCAGCACCTCCGGGGCGACAGCGGGCTGCGCGGTGTCAAGGTCGACACACGCCCGGGCCTGGCAACCGAAGGAGACAGCTCCTCCCTGGATTCCGTGCAACACGGTGCTGCCGGGAAAACGTCCGCCCAGGGAAAGATGAGTGCGAACAGAGAAGCGGGGAGGAGAGATGAAGGGCGCGCTTCGTGAGGCACGAGGGTCCGGGCTGTGGGGCCGGCCTCTCCCGGGCCGGCGCCTCACGTCCTACACGGGGAAGCCGTTGGCTGACTCGCCGGGGGTTGGACCCGCTGAGGTCCAGGCCCCCGACCTCCCTGTGCGAAACAAGGCAGGGTGGAATGCCATCCCCGTCCACGTCCACACACACGTCGCTCCACGGAGAAGGAGGCCTTCTCAACGCTTAGCCCGGAAGCCTCGAGTGAGCACCACAGCCTTACCTCCGAGAAGCAAGCCTGAAGCCGAGCTCCCTTCCGCGAGCAGGCCTCTTTCGCCCAGAGAGAAAGCTTGGCCGCGGCGGGGGTGGCGGAAGCCTCAGGGAGGCTGCGTGCCGGGCCTCAGGTCGGGGGCCGTCCTAGAAGGAGGCCCCCGACCTGGGCCTCAGCGAAGCCCTTCGCAAGGGCGTCGGAAGCGGCTCCTGCCCCGACCGTGACGCGGGACCCACGGCAGAGCAAACACACTCGTGGTGAGGGCACGGGAGGCCTTCTGACAGCAGCGCCGCTTCCCTCAGCCGGGCGCCCGCCCTCAGTCGAACCCACCGGAGCCCGCGTTCGGAGTGCACCGAGCTGAACACCCGGCTCTCGGCGAGGTCGTGACGGCGACGCCGGCCTGCAGGCCAAACTCTCTGGGGGCGCCCTGAGCTGGGAGGCTCGCCCGAAACGGAAGGGGGAAGCGCCGAGCCCCTGCCACGGGATTGCTTCAGGACGACGCATTGGCCCAGCAAGCCCCACTCTGTCCCGGGAAGAGAGAAGCGGCTCTGGCACCTAGAAGCACGGAGCAAGGCACCCAACCCTCAGCTCTTGGATCGCGCTTCCCGGAGGGGGCCCTTTCACCTCGCCATTCCCCGAATGCACAACGCCTTCTCTCAGACGCGGAGGAAGACGTGCACACGCTGCCGCCTTGGGCCTCCACTCCAGGGACCTGCGGGTGCCGCCAGCACCTCCGGGGCGACAGCGGGCTGCGCGGTGTCAAGGTCGACACACGCCCGGGCCTGGCAACCGAAGGAGACAGCTCCTCCCTGGATTCCGTGCAACACGGTGCTGCCGGGAAAACGTCCGCCCAGGGAAAGATGAGTGCGAACAGAGAAGCGGGGAGGAGAGATGAAGGGCGCGCTTCGTGAGGCACGAGGGTCCGGGCTGTGGGGCCGGCCTCTCCCGGGCCGGCGCCTCCCGTCCTACACGGGGAAGCCGTTGGCTGACTCGCCGGGGGTTGGACCCGCTGAGGTCCAGGCCCCCGACCTCCCTGTGCGAAACAAGGCAGGGTGGAATGCCATCCCCGTCCACGTCCACACACACGTCGCTCCACGGAGAAGGAGGCCTTCTCAACGCTTAGCCCGGAAGCCTCGAGTGAGCACCACAGCCTTACCTCCGAGAAGCAAGCCTGAAGCCGAGCTCCCTTCCGCGAGCAGGCCTCTTTCGCCCAGAGAGAAAGCTTGGCCGCGGCGGGGGTGGCGGAAGCCTCAGGGAGGCTGCGTGCCGGGCCTCAGGTCGGGGGCCGTCCTAGAAGGAGGCCCCCGACCTGGGCCTCAGCGAAGCCCTTCGCAAGGGCGTCGGAAGCGGCTCCTGCCCCGACCGTGACGCGGGACCCACGGCAGAGCAAACACACTCGTTGTGAGGGCACGGGAGGCCTTCTGACAGCAGCGCCGCTTCCCTCAGCCGGGCGCCCGCCCTCAGTCGAACCCACCGGAGCCCGCGTTCGGAGTGCACCGAGCTGAACACCCGGCTCTCGGCGAGGTCGTGACGGCGACGCCGGCCTGCAGGCCAAACTCTCTGGGGGCGCCCTGAGCTGGGAGGCTCGCCCGAAACGGAAGGGGGAAGCGCCGAGCCCCTGCCACGGGATTGCTTCAGGACGACGCATTGGCCCAGCAAGCCCCACTCTGTCCCGGGAAGAGAGAAGCGGCTCTGGCACCTAGAAGCACGGAGCAAGGCACCCAACCCTCAGCTCTTGGATCGCGCTTCCTGGAGGGGGCCCTTTCACCTCGCCATTCCCCGAATGCACAACGCCTTCTCTCAGACGCGGAGGAAGACGTGCACACGCTGCCGCCTTGGGCCTCCACTCCAGGGACCTGCGGGTGCCGCCAGCACCTCCGGGGCGACAGCGGGCTGCGCGGTGTCAAGGTCGACACACGCCCGGGCCTGGCAACCGAAGGAGACAGCTCCTCCCTGGATTCCGTGCAACACGGTGCTGCCGGGAAAACGTCCGCCCAGGGAAAGATGAGTGCGAACAGAGAAGCGGGGAGGAGAGATGAAGGGCGCGCTTCGTGAGGCACGAGGGTCCGGGCTGTGGGGCCGGCCTCTCCCGGGCCGGCGCCTCCCGTCCTACACGGGGAAGCCGTTGGCTGACTCGCCGGGGGTTGGACCCGCTGAGGTCCAGGCCCCCGACCTCCCTGTGCGAAACAAGGCAGGGTGGAATGCCATCCCCGTCCACGTCCACACACACGTCGCTCCACGGAGAAGGAGGCCTTCTCAACGCTTAGCCCGGAAGCCTCGAGTGAGCACCACAGCCTTACCTCCGAGAAGCAAGCCTGAAGCCGAGCTCCCTTCCGCGAGCAGGCCTCTTTCGCCCAGAGAGAACGCTTGGCCGCGGCGGGGGTGGCGGAAGCCTCAGGGAGGCTGCGTGCCGGGCCTCAGGTCGGGGGCCGTCCTAGAAGGAGGCCCCCGACCTGGGCCTCAGCGAAGCCCTTCGCAAGGGCGTCGGAAGCGGCTCCTGCCCCGACCGTGACGCGGGACCCACGGCAGAGCAAACACACTCGTTGTGAGGGCACGGGAGGCCTTCTGACAGCAGCGCCGCTTCCCTCAGCCGGGCGCCCGCCCTCAGTCGAACCCACCGGAGCCCGCGTTCGGAGTGCACCGAGCTGAACACCCGGCTCTCGGCGAGGTCGTGACGGCGACGCCGGCCTGCAGGCCAAACTCTCTGGGGGCGCCCTGAGCTGGGAGGCTCGCCCGAAACGGAAGGGGGAAGCGCCGAGCCCCTGCCACGGGATTGCTTCAGGACGACGCATTGGCCCAGCAAGCCCCACTCTGTCCCGGGAAGAGAGAAGCGGCTCTGGCACCTAGAAGCACGGAGCAAGGCACCCAACCCTCAGCTCTTGGATCGCGCTTCCCGGAGGGGGCCCTTTCACCTCGCCATTCCCCGAATGCACAACGCCTTCTCTCAGACGCGGAGGAAGACGTGCACACGCTGCCGCCTTGGGCCTCCACTCCAGGGACCTGCGGGTGCCGCCAGCACCTCCGGGGCGACAGCGGGCTGCGCGGTGTCAAGGTCGACACACGCCCGGGCCTGGCAACCGAAGGAGACAGCTCCTCCCTGGATTCCGTGCAACACGGTGCTGCCGGGAAAACGTCCGCCCAGGGAAAGATGAGTGCGAACAGAGAAGCGGGGAGGAGAGATGAAGGGCGCGCTTCGTGAGGCACGAGGGTCCGGGCTGTGGGGCCAGCCTCTCCCGGGCCGGCGCCTCCCGTCCTACACGGGGAAGCCGTTGGCTGACTCGCCGGGGGTTGGACCCGCTGAGGTCCAGGCCCCCGACCTCCCTGTGCGAAACAAGGCAGGGTGGAATGCCATCCCCGTCCACGTCCACACACACGTCGCTCCACGGAGAAGGAGGCCTTCTCAACGCTTAGCCCGGAAACCTCGAGTGAGCACCACAGCCTTACCTCCGAGAAGCAAGCCTGAAGCCGAGCTCCCTTCCGCGAGCAGGCCTCTTTCGCCCAGAGAGAACGCTTGGCCGCGGCGGGGGTGGCGGAAGCCTCAGGGAGGCTGCGTGCCGGGCCTCAGGTCGGGGGCCGTCCTAGAAGGAGGCCCCCGACCTGGGCCTCAGCGAAGCCCTTCGCAAGGGCGTCGGAAGCGGCTCCTGCCCCGACCGTGACGCGGGACCCACGGCAGAGCAAACACACTCGTGGTGAGGGCACGGGAGGCCTTCTGACAGCAGCGCCGCTTCCCTCAGCCGGGCGCCCGCCCTCAGTCGAACCCACCGGAGCCCGCGTTCGGAGTGCACCGAGCTGAACACCCGGCTCTCGGCGAGGTCGTGACGGCGACGCCGGCCTGCAGGCCAAACTCTCTGGGGGCGCCCTGAGCTGGGAGGCTCGCCCGAAACGGAAGGGGGAAGCGCCGAGCCCCTGCCACGGGATTGCTTCAGGACGACGCATTGGCCCAGCAAGCCCCACTCTGTCCCGGGAAGAGAGAAGCGGCTCTGGCACCTAGAAGCACGGAGCAAGGCACCCAACCCTCAGCTCTTGGATCGCGCTTCCCGGAGGGGGCCCTTTCACCTCGCCATTCCCCGAATGCACAACGCCTTCTCTCAGACGCGGAGGAAGACGTGCACACGCTGCCGCCTTGGGCCTCCACTCCAGGGACCTGCGGGTGCCGCCAGCACCTCCGGGGCGACAGCGGGCTGCGCGGTGTCAAGGTCGACACACGCCCGGGCCTGGCAACCGAAGGAGACAGCTCCTCCCTGGATTCCGTGCAACACGGTGCTGCCGGGAAAACGTCCGCCCAGGGAAAGATGAGTGCGAACAGAGAAGCGGGGAGGAGAGATGAAGGGCGCGCTTCGTGAGGCACGAGGGTCCGGGCTGTGGGGCCGGCCTCTCCCGGGCCGGCGCCTCCCGTCCTACACGGGGAAGCCGTTGGCTGACTCGCCGGGGGTTGGACCCGCTGAGGTCCAGGCCCCCGACCTCCCTGTGCGAAACAAGGCAGGGTGGAATGCCATCCCCGTCCACGTCCACACACACGTCGCTCCACGGAGAAGGAGGCCTTCTCAACGCTTAGCCCGGAAGCCTCGAGTGAGCACCACAGCCTTACCTCCGAGAAGCAAGCCTGAAGCCGAGCTCCCTTCCGCGAGCAGGCCTCTTTCGCCCAGAGAGAACGCTTGGCCGCGGCGGGGGTGGCGGAAGCCTCAGGGAGGCTGCGTGCCGGGCCTCAGGTCGGGGGCCGTCCTAGAAGGAGGCCCCCGACCTGGGCCTCAGCGAAGCCCTTCGCAAGGGCGTCGGAAGCGGCTCCTGCCCCGACCGTGACGCGGGACCCACGGCAGAGCAAACACACTCGTGGTGAGGGCACGGGAGGCCTTCTGACAGCAGCGCCGCTTCCCTCAGCCGGGCGCCCGCCCTCAGTCGAACCCACCGGAGCCCGCGTTCGGAGTGCACCGAGCTGAACACCCGGCTCTCGGCGAGGTCGTGACGGCGACGCCGGCCTGCAGGCCAAACTCTCTGGGGGCGCCCTGAGCTGGGAGGCTCGCCCGAAACGGAAGGGGGAAGCGCCGAGCCCCTGCCACGGGATTGCTTCAGGACGACGCATTGGCCCAGCAAGCCCCACTCTGTCCCGGGAAGAGAGAAGCGGCTCTTGCACCTAGAAGCACGGAGCAAGGCACCCAACCCTCAGCTCTTGGATCGCGCTTCCCGGAGGGGGCCCTTTCACCTCGCCATTCCCCGAATGCACAACGCCTTCTCTCAGACGCGGAGGAAGACGTGCACACGCTGCCGCCTTGGGCCTCCACTCCAGGGACCTGCGGGTGCCGCCAGCACCTCCGGGGCGACAGCGGGCTGCGCGGTGTCAAGGTCGACACACGCCCGGGCCTGGCAACCGAAGGAGACAGCTCCTCCCTGGATTCCGTGCAACCCGGTGCTGCCGGGAAAACGTCCGCCCAGGGAAAGATGAGTGCGAACAGAGAAGCGGGGAGGAGAGATGAAGGGCGCGCTTCGTGAGGCACGAGGGTCCGGGCTGTGGGGCCGGCCTCTCCCGGGCCGGCGCCTCCCGTCCTACACGGGGAAGCCGTTGGCTGACTCGCCGGGGGTTGGACCCGCTGAGGTCCAGGCCCCCGACCTCCCTGTGCGAAACAAGGCAGGGTGGAATGCCATCCCCGTCCACGTCCACACACACGTCGCTCCACGGAGAAGGAGGCCTTCTCAACGCTTAGCCCGGAAGCCTCGAGTGAGCACCACAGCCTTACCTCCGAGAAGCAAGCCTGAAGCCGAGCTCCCTTCCGCGACCTCTTTCGCCCAGAGAGAACGCTTGGCCGCGGCGGGGGTGGCGGAAGCCTCAGGGAGGCTGCGTGCCGGGCCTCAGGTCGGGGGCCGTCCTAGAAGGAGGCCCCCGACCTGGGCCTCAGCGAAGCCCTTCGCAAGGGCGTCGGAAGCGGCTCCTGCCCCGACCGTGACGCGGGACCCACGGCAGAGCAAACACACTCGTGGTGAGGGCACGGGAGGCCTTCTGACAGCAGCGCCGCTTCCCTCAGCCGGGCGCCCGCCCTCAGTCGAACCCACCGGAGCCCGCGTTCGGAGTGCACCGAGCTGAACACCCGGCTCTCGGCGAGGTCGTGACGGCGACGCCGGCCTGCAGGCCAAACTCTCTGGGGGCGCCCTGAGCTGGGAGGCTCGCCCGAAACGGAAGGGGGAAGCGCCGAGCCCCTGCCACGGGATTGCTTCAGGACGACGCATTGGCCCAGCAAGCCCCACTCTGTCCCGGGAAGAGAGAAGCGGCTCTTGCACCTAGAAGCACGGAGCAAGGCACCCAACCCTCAGCTCTTGGATCGCGCTTCCCGGAGGGGGCCCTTTCACCTCGCCATTCCCCGAATGCACAACGCCTTCTCTCAGACGCGGAGGAAGACGTGCACACGCTGCCGCCTTGGGCCTCCACTCCAGGGACCTGCGGGTGCCGCCAGCACCTCCGGGGCGACAGCGGGCTGCGCGGTGTCAAGGTCGACACACGCCCGGGCCTGGCAACCGAAGGAGACAGCTCCTCCCTGGATTCCGTGCAACCCGGTGCTGCCGGGAAAACGTCCGCCCAGGGAAAGATGAGTGCGAACAGAGAAGCGGGGAGGAGAGATGAAGGGCGCGCTTCGTGAGGCACGAGGGTCCGGGCTGTGGGGCCGGCCTCTCCCGGGCCGGCGCCTCCCGTCCTACACGGGGAAGCCGTTGGCTGACTCGCCGGGGGTTGGACCCGCTGAGGTCCAGGCCCCCGACCTCCCTGTGCGAAACAAGGCAGGGTGGAATGCCATCCCCGTCCACGTCCACACACACGTCGCTCCACGGAGAAGGAGGCCTTCTCAACGCTTAGCCCGGAAGCCTCGAGTGAGCACCACAGCCTTACCTCCGAGAAGCAAGCCTGAAGCCGAGCTCCCTTCCGCGAGCAGGCCTCTTTCGCCCAGAGAGAACGCTTGGCCGCGGCGGGGGTGGCGGAAGCCTCAGGGAGGCTGCGTGCCGGGCCTCAGGTCGGGGGCCGTCCTAGAAGGAGGCCCCCGACCTGGGCCTCAGCGAAGCCCTTCGCAAGGGCGTCGGAAGCGGCTCCTGCCCCGACCGTGACGCGGGACCCACGGCAGAGCAAACACACTCGTGGTGAGGGCACGGGAGGCCTTCTGACAGCAGCGCCGCTTCCCTCAGCCGGGCGCCCGCCCTCAGTCGAACCCACCGGAGCCCGCGTTCGGAGTGCACCGAGCTGAACACCCGGCTCTCGGCGAGGTCGTGACGGCGACGCCGGCCTGCAGGCCAAACTCTCTGGGGGCGCCCTGAGCTGGGAGGCTCGCCCGAAACGGAAGGGGGAAGCGCCGAGCCCCTGCCACGGGATTGCTTCAGGACGACGCATTGGCCCAGCAAGCCCCACTCTGTCCCGGGAAGAGAGAAGCGGCTCTGGCACCTAGAAGCACGGAGCAAGGCACCCAACCCTCAGCTCTTGGATCGCGCTTCCCGGAGGGGGCCCTTTCACCTCGCCATTCCCCGAATGCACAACGCCTTCTCTCAGACGCGGAGGAAGACGTGCACACGCTGCCGCCTTGGGCCTCCACTCCAGGGACCTGCGGGTGCCGCCAGCACCTCCGGGGCGACAGCGGGCTGCGCGGTGTCAAGGTCGACACACGCCCGGGCCTGGCAACCGAAGGAGACAGCTCCTCCCTGGATTCCGTGCAACCCGGTGCTGCCGGGAAAACGTCCGCCCAGGGAAAGATGAGTGCGAACAGAGAAGCGGGGAGGAGAGATGAAGGGCGCGCTTCGTGAGGCACGAGGGTCCGGGCTGTGGGGCCGGCCTCTCCCGGGCCGGCGCCTCCCGTCCTACACGGGGAAGCCGTTGGCTGACTCGCCGGGGGTTGGACCCGCTGAGGTCCAGGCCCCCGACCTCCCTGTGCGAAACAAGGCAGGGTGGAATGCCATCCCCGTCCACGTCCACACACACGTCGCTCCACGGAGAAGGAGGCCTTCTCAACGCTTAGCCCGGAAGCCTCGAGTGAGCACCACAGCCTTACCTCCGAGAAGCAAGCCTGAAGCCGAGCTCCCTTCCGCGAGCAGGCCTCTTTCGCCCAGAGAGAACGCTTGGCCGCGGCGGGGGTGGCGGAAGCCTCAGGGAGGCTGCGTGCCGGGCCTCAGGTCGGGGGCCGTCCTAGAAGGAGGCCCCCGACCTGGGCCTCAGCGAAGCCCTTCGCAAGGGCGTCGGAAGCGGCTCCTGCCCCGACCGTGACGCGGGACCCACGGCAGAGCAAACACACTCGTGGTGAGGGCACGGGAGGCCTTCTGACAGCAGCGCCGCTTCCCTCAGCCGGGCGCCCGCCCTCAGTCGAACCCACCGGAGCCCGCGTTCGGAGTGCACCGAGCTGAACACCCGGCTCTCGGCGAGGTCGTGACGGCGACGCCGGCCTGCAGGCCAAACTCTCTGGGGGCGCCCTGAGCTGGGAGGCTCGCCCGAAACGGAAGGGGGAAGCGCCGAGCCCCTGCCACGGGATTGCTTCAGGACGACGCATTGGCCCAGCAAGCCCCACTCTGTCCCGGGAAGAGAGAAGCGGCTCTGGCACCTAGAAGCACGGAGCAAGGCACCCAACCCTCAGCTCTTGGATCGCGCTTCCCGGAGGGGGCCCTTTCACCTCGCCATTCCCCGAATGCACAACGCCTTCTCTCAGACGCGGAGGAAGACGTGCACACGCTGCCGCCTTGGGCCTCCACTCCAGGGACCTGCGGGTGCCGCCAGCACCTCCGGGGCGACAGCGGGCTGCGCGGTGTCAAGGTCGACACACGCCCGGGCCTGGCAACCGAAGGAGACAGCTCCTCCCTGGATTCCGTGCAACACGGTGCTGCCGGGAAAACGTCCGCCCAGGGAAAGATGAGTGCGAACAGAGAAGCGGGGAGGAGAGATGAAGGGCGCGCTTCGTGAGGCACGAGGGTCCGGGCTGTGGGGCCGGCCTCTCCCGGGCCGGCGCCTCCCGTCCTACACGGGGAAGCCGTTGGCTGACTCGCCGGGGGTTGGACCCGCTGAGGTCCAGGCCCCCGACCTCCCTGTGCGAAACAAGGCAGGGTGGAATGCCATCCCCGTCCACGTCCACACACACGTCGCTCCACGGAGAAGGAGGCCTTCTCAACGCTTAGCCCGGAAACCTCGAGTGAGCACCACAGCCTTACCTCCGAGAAGCAAGCCTGAAGCCGAGCTCCCTTCCGCGAGCAGGCCTCTTTCGCCCAGAGAGAACGCTTGGCCGCGGCGGGGGTGGCGGAAGCCTCAGGGAGGCTGCGTGCCGGGCCTCAGGTCGGGGGCCGTCCTAGAAGGAGGCCCCCGACCTGGGCCTCAGCGAAGCCCTTCGCAAGGGCGTCGGAAGCGGCTCCTGCCCCGACCGTGACGCGGGACCCACGGCAGAGCAAACACACTCGTGGTGAGGGCACGGGAGGCCTTCTGACAGCAGCGCCGCTTCCCTCAGCCGGGCGCCCGCCCTCAGTCGAACCCACCGGAGCCCGCGTTCGGAGTGCACCGAGCTGAACACCCGGCTCTCGGCGAGGTCGTGAC
Organism: Martes martes; assembly: GCF_963455335.1. Classification (NCBI taxonomy): domain Eukaryota; kingdom Metazoa; phylum Chordata; class Mammalia; order Carnivora; family Mustelidae; genus Martes; species Martes martes. Next base: position 104,289 of record NW_027666479.1, read on the forward strand.
GGCGACGCCGGCCTGCAGGCCAAACTCTCTGGGGGCGCCCTGAGCTGGGAGGCTCGCCCGAAACGGAAGGGGGAAGCGCCGAGCCCCTGCCACGGGATTGCTTCAGGACGACGCATTGGCCCAGCAAGCCCCACTCTGTCCCGGGAAGAGAGAAGCGGCTCTGGCACCTAGAAGCACGGAGCAAGGCACCCAACCCTCAGCTCTTGGATCGCGCTTCCCGGAGGGGGCCCTTTCACCTCACCATTCCCCGAATGCACAACGCCTTCTCTCAGACGCGGAGGAAGACGTGCACACGCTGCCGCCTTGGGCCTCCACTCCAGGGACCTGCGGGTGCCGCCAGCACCTCCGGGGCGACAGCGGGCTGCGCGGTGTCAAGGTCGACACACGCCCGGGCCTGGCAACCGAAGGAGACAGCTCCTCCCTGGATTCCGTGCAACACGGTGCTGCCGGGAAAACGTCCGCCCAGGGAAAGATGAGTGCGAACAGAGAAGCGGGGAGGAGAGATGAAGGGCGCGCTTCGTGAGGCACGAGGGTCCGGGCTGTGGGGCCGGCCTCTCCCGGGCCGGCGCCTCACGTCCTACACGGGGAAGCCGTTGGCTGACTCGCCGGGGGTTGGACCCGCTGAGGTCCAGGCCCCCGACCTCCCTGTGCGAAACAAGGCAGGGTGGAATGCCATCCCCGTCCACGTCCACACACACGTCGCTCCACGGAGAAGGAGGCCTTCTCAACGCTTAGCCCGGAAACCTCGAGTGAGCACCACAGCCTTACCTCCGAGAAGCAAGCCTGAAGCCGAGCTCCCTTCCGCGAGCAGGCCTCTTTCGCCCAGAGAGAACGCTTGGCCGCGGCGGGGGTGGCGGAAGCCTCAGGGAGGCTGCGTGCCGGGCCTCAGGTCGGGGGCCGTCCTAGAAGGAGGCCCCCGACCTGGGCCTCAGCGAAGCCCTTCGCAAGGGCGTCGGAAGCGGCTCCTGCCCCGACCGTGACGCGGGACCCACGGCAGAGCAAACACACTCGTGGTGAGGGCACGGGAGGCCTTCTGACAGCAGCGCCGCTTCCCTCAGCCGGGCGCCCGCCCTCAGTCGAACCCACCGGAGCCCGCGTTCGGAGTGCACCGAGCTGAACACCCGGCTCTCGGCGAGGTCGTGACGGCGACGCCGGCCTGCAGGCCAAACTCTCTGGGGGCGCCCTGAGCTGGGAGGCTCGCCCGAAACGGAAGGGGGAAGCGCCGAGCCCCTGCCACGGGATTGCTTCAGGACGACGCATTGGCCCAGCAAGCCCCACTCTGTCCCGGGAAGAGAGAAGCGGCTCTGGCACCTAGAAGCACGGAGCAAGGCACCCAACCCTCAGCTCTTGGATCGCGCTTCCCGGAGGGGGCCCTTTCACCTCGCCATTCCCCGAATGCACAACGCCTTCTCTCAGACGCGGAGGAAGACGTGCACACGCTGCCGCCTTGGGCCTCCACTCCAGGGACCTGCGGGTGCCGCCAGCACCTCCGGGGCGACAGCGGGCTGCGCGGTGTCAAGGTCGACACACGCCCGGGCCTGGCAACCGAAGGAGACAGCTCCTCCCTGGATTCCGTGCAACACGGTGCTGCCGGGAAAACGTCCGCCCAGGGAAAGATGAGTGCGAACAGAGAAGCGGGGAGGAGAGATGAAGGGCGCGCTTCGTGAGGCACGAGGGTCCGGGCTGTGGGGCCGGCCTCTCCCGGGCCGGCGCCTCACGTCCTACACGGGGAAGCCGTTGGCTGACTCGCCGGGGGTTGGACCCGCTGAGGTCCAGGCCCCCGACCTCCCTGTGCGAAACAAGGCAGGGTGGAATGCCATCCCCGTCCACGTCCACACACACGTCGCTCCACGGAGAAGGAGGCCTTCTCAACGCTTAGCCCGGAAGCCTCGAGTGAGCACCACAGCCTTACCTCCGAGAAGCAAGCCTGAAGCCGAGCTCCCTTCCGCGAGCAGGCCTCTTTCGCCCAGAGAGAACGCTTGGCCGCGGCGGGGGTGGCGGAAGCCTCAGGGAGGCTGCGTGCCGGGCCTCAGGTCGGGGGCCGTCCTAGAAGGAGGCCCCCGACCTGGGCCTCAGCGAAGCCCTTCGCAAGGGCGTCGGAAGCGGCTCCTGCCCCGACCGTGACGCGGGACCCACGGCAGAGCAAACACACTCGTGGTGAGGGCACGGGAGGCCTTCTGACAGCAGCGCCGCTTCCCTCAGCCGGGCGCCCGCCCTCAGTCGAACCCACCGGAGCCCGCGTTCGGAGTGCACCGAGCTGAACACCCGGCTCTCGGCGAGGTCGTGACGGCGACGCCGGCCTGCAGGCCAAACTCTCTGGGGGCGCCCTGAGCTGGGAGGCTCGCCCGAAACGGAAGGGGGAAGCGCCGAGCCCCTGCCACGGGATTGCTTCAGGACGACGCATTGGCCCAGCAAGCCCCACTCTGTCCCGGGAAGAGAGAAGCGGCTCTGGCACCTAGAAGCACGGAGCAAGGCACCCAACCCTCAGCTCTTGGATCGCGCTTCCCGGAGGGGGCCCTTTCACCTCGCCATTCCCCGAATGCACAACGCCTTCTCTCAGACGCGGAGGAAGACGTGCACACGCTGCCGCCTTGGGCCTCCACTCCAGGGACCTGCGGGTGCCGCCAGCACCTCCGGGGCGACAGCGGGCTGCGCGGTGTCAAGGTCGACACACGCCCGGGCCTGGCAACCGAAGGAGACAGCTCCTCCCTGGATTCCGTGCAACACGGTGCTGCCGGGAAAACGTCCGCCCAGGGAAAGATGAGTGCGAACAGAGAAGCGGGGAGGAGAGATGAAGGGCGCGCTTCGTGAGGCACGAGGGTCCGGGCTGTGGGGCCGGCCTCTCCCGGGCCGGCGCCTCCCGTCCTACACGGGGAAGCCGTTGGCTGACTCGCCGGGGGTTGGACCCGCTGAGGTCCAGGCCCCCGACCTCCCTGTGCGAAACAAGGCAGGGTGGAATGCCATCCCCGTCCACGTCCACACACACGTCGCTCCACGGAGAAGGAGGCCTTCTCAACGCTTAGCCCGGAAGCCTCGAGTGAGCACCACAGCCTTACCTCCGAGAAGCAAGCCTGAAGCCGAGCTCCCTTCCGCGAGCAGGCCTCTTTCGCCCAGAGAGAACGCTTGGCCGCGGCGGGGGTGGCGGAAGCCTCAGGGAGGCTGCGTGCCGGGCCTCAGGTCGGGGGCCGTCCTAGAAGGAGGCCCCCGACCTGGGCCTCAGCGAAGCCCTTCGCAAGGGCGTCGGAAGCGGCTCCTGCCCCGACCGTGACGCGGGACCCACGGCAGAGCAAACACACTCGTGGTGAGGGCACGGGAGGCCTTCTGACAGCAGCGCCGCTTCCCTCAGCCGGGCGCCCGCCCTCAGTCGAACCCACCGGAGCCCGCGTTCGGAGTGCACCGAGCTGAACACCCGGCTCTCGGCGAGGTCGTGACGGCGACGCCGGCCTGCAGGCCAAACTCTCTGGGGGCGCCCTGAGCTGGGAGGCTCGCCCGAAACGGAAGGGGGAAGCGCCGAGCCCCTGCCACGGGATTGCTTCAGGACGACGCATTGGCCCAGCAAGCCCCACTCTGTCCCGGGAAGAGAGAAGCGGCTCTGGCACCTAGAAGCACGGAGCAAGGCACCCAACCCTCAGCTCTTGGATCGCGCTTCCCGGAGGGGGCCCTTTCACCTCGCCATTCCCCGAATGCACAACGCCTTCTCTCAGACGCGGAGGAAGACGTGCACACGCTGCCGCCTTGGGCCTCCACTCCAGGGACCTGCGGGTGCCGCCAGCACCTCCGGGGCGACAGCGGGCTGCGCGGTGTCAAGGTCGACACACGCCCGGGCCTGGCAACCGAAGGAGACAGCTCCTCCCTGGATTCCGTGCAACACGGTGCTGCCGGGAAAACGTCCGCCCAGGGAAAGATGAGTGCGAACAGAGAAGCGGGGAGGAGAGATGAAGGGCGCGCTTCGTGAGGCACGAGGGTCCGGGCTGTGGGGCCGGCCTCTCCCGGGCCGGCGCCTCCCGTCCTACACGGGGAAGCCGTTGGCTGACTCGCCGGGGGTTGGACCCGCTGAGGTCCAGGCCCCCGACCTCCCTGTGCGAAACAAGGCAGGGTGGAATGCCATCCCCGTCCACGTCCACACACACGTCGCTCCACGGAGAAGGAGGCCTTCTCAACGCTTAGCCCGGAAGCCTCGAGTGAGCACCACAGCCTTACCTCCGAGAAGCAAGCCTGAAGCCGAGCTCCCTTCCGCGAGCAGGCCTCTTTCGCCCAGAGAGAACGCTTGGCCGCGGCGGGGGTGGCGGAAGCCTCAGGGAGGCTCTGTGCCGGGCCTCAGGTCGGGGGCCGTCCTAGAAGGAGGCCCCCGACCTGGGCCTCAGCGAAGCCCTTCGCAAGGGCGTCGGAAGCGGCTCCTGCCCCGACCGTGACGCGGGACCCACGGCAGAGCAAACACACTCGTGGTGAGGGCACGGGAGGCCTTCTGACAGCAGCGCCGCTTCCCTCAGCCGGGCGCCCGCCCTCAGTCGAACCCACCGGAGCCCGCGTTCGGAGTGCACCGAGCTGAACACCCGGCTCTCGGCGAGGTCGTGACGGCGACGCCGGCCTGCAGGCCAAACTCTCTGGGGGCGCCCTGAGCTGGGAGGCTCGCCCGAAACGGAAGGGGGAAGCGCCGAGCCCCTGCCACGGGATTGCTTCAGGACGACGCATTGGCCCAGCAAGCCCCACTCTGTCCCGGGAAGAGAGAAGCGGCTCTGGCACCTAGAAGCACGGAGCAAGGCACCCAACCCTCAGCTCTTGGATCGCGCTTCCCGGAGGGGGCCCTTTCACCTCGCCATTCCCCGAATGCACAACGCCTTCTCTCAGACGCGGAGGAAGACGTGCACACGCTGCCGCCTTGGGCCTCCACTCCAGGGACCTGCGGGTGCCGCCAGCACCTCCGGGGCGACAGCGGGCTGCGCGGTGTCAAGGTCGACACACGCCCGGGCCTGGCAACCGAAGGAGACAGCTCCTCCCTGGATTCCGTGCAACACGGTGCTGCCGGGAAAACGTCCGCCCAGGGAAAGATGAGTGCGAACAGAGAAGCGGGGAGGAGAGATGAAGGGCGCGCTTCGTGAGGCACGAGGGTCCGGGCTGTGGGGCCGGCCTCTCCCGGGCCGGCGCCTCACGTCCTACACGGGGAAGCCGTTGGCTGACTCGCCGGGGGTTGGACCCGCTGAGGTCCAGGCCCCCGACCTCCCTGTGCGAAACAAGGCAGGGTGGAATGCCATCCCCGTCCACGTCCACACACACGTCGCTCCACGGAGAAGGAGGCCTTCTCAACGCTTAGCCCGGAAGCCTCGAGTGAGCACCACAGCCTTACCTCCGAGAAGCAAGCCTGAAGCCGAGCTCCCTTCCGCGAGCAGGCCTCTTTCGCCCAGAGAGAACGCTTGGCCGCGGCGGGGGTGGCGGAAGCCTCAGGGAGGCTGCGTGCCGGGCCTCAGGTCGGGGGCCGTCCTAGAAGGAGGCCCCCGACCTGGGCCTCAGCGAAGCCCTTCGCAAGGGCGTCGGAAGCGGCTCCTGCCCCGACCGTGACGCGGGACCCACGGCAGAGCAAACACACTCGTGGTGAGGGCACGGGAGGCCTTCTGACAGCAGCGCCGCTTCCCTCAGCCGGGCGCCCGCCCTCAGTCGAACCCACCGGAGCCCGCGTTCGGAGTGCACCGAGCTGAACACCCGGCTCTCGGCGAGGTCGTGACGGCGACGCCGGCCTGCAGGCCAAACTCTCTGGGGGCGCCCTGAGCTGGGAGGCTCGCCCGAAACGGAAGGGGGAAGCGCCGAGCCCCTGCCACGGGATTGCTTCAGGACGACGCATTGGCCCAGCAAGCCCCACTCTGTCCCGGGAAGAGAGAAGCGGCTCTGGCACCTAGAAGCACGGAGCAAGGCACCCAACCCTCAGCTCTTGGATCGCGCTTCCCGGAGGGGGCCCTTTCACCTCGCCATTCCCCGAATGCACAACGCCTTCTCTCAGACGCGGAGGAAGACGTGCACACGCTGCCGCCTTGGGCCTCCACTCCAGGGACCTGCGGGTGCCGCCAGCACCTCCGGGGCGACAGCGGGCTGCGCGGTGTCAAGGTCGACACACGCCCGGGCCTGGCAACCGAAGGAGACAGCTCCTCCCTGGATTCCGTGCAACCCGGTGCTGCCGGGAAAACGTCCGCCCAGGGAAAGATGAGTGCGAACAGAGAAGCGGGGAGGAGAGATGAAGGGCGCGCTTCGTGAGGCACGAGGGTCCGGGCTGTGGGGCCGGCCTCTCCCGGGCCGGCGCCTCCCGTCCTACACGGGGAAGCCGTTGGCTGACTCGCCGGGGGTTGGACCCGCTGAGGTCCAGGCCCCCGACCTCCCTGTGCGAAACAAGGCAGGGTGGAATGCCATCCCCGTCCACGTCCACACACACGTCGCTCCACGGAGAAGGAGGCCTTCTCAACGCTTAGCCCGGAAGCCTCGAGTGAGCACCACAGCCTTACCTCCGAGAAGCAAGCCTGAAGCCGAGCTCCCTTCCGCGAGCAGGCCTCTTTCGCCCAGAGAGAAAGCTTGGCCGCGGCGGGGGTGGCGGAAGCCTCAGGGAGGCTGCGTGCCGGGCCTCAGGTCGGGGGCCGTCCTAGAAGGAGGCCCCCGACCTGGGCCTCAGCGAAGCCCTTCGCAAGGGCGTCGGAAGCGGCTCCTGCCCCGACCGTGACGCGGGACCCACGGCAGAGCAAACACACTCGTGGTGAGGGCACGGGAGGCCTTCTGACAGCAGCGCCGCTTCCCTCAGCCGGGCGCCCGCCCTCAGTCGAACCCACCGGAGCCCGCGTTCGGAGTGCACCGAGCTGAACACCCGGCTCTCGGCGAGGTCGTGACGGCGACGCCGGCCTGCAGGCCAAACTCTCTGGGGGCGCCCTGAGCTGGGAGGCTCGCCCGAAACGGAAGGGGGAAGCGCCGAGCCCCTGCCACGGGATTGCTTCAGGACGACGCATTGGCCCAGCAAGCCCCACTCTGTCCCGGGAAGAGAGAAGCGGCTCTGGCACCTAGAAGCACGGAGCAAGGCACCCAACCCTCAGCTCTTGGATCGCGCTTCCCGGAGGGGGCCCTTTCACCTCGCCATTCCCCGAATGCACAACGCCTTCTCTCAGACGCGGAGGAAGACGTGCACACGCTGCCGCCTTGGGCCTCCACTCCAGGGACCTGCGGGTGCCGCCAGCACCTCCGGGGCGACAGCGGGCTGCGCGGTGTCAAGGTCGACACACGCCCGGGCCTGGCAACCGAAGGAGACAGCTCCTCCCTGGATTCCGTGCAACACGGTGCTGCCGGGAAAACGTCCGCCCAGGGAAAGATGAGTGCGAACAGAGAAGCGGGGAGGAGAGATGAAGGGCGCGCTTCGTGAGGCACGAGGGTCCGGGCTGTGGGGCCGGCCTCTCCCGGGCCGGCGCCTCCCGTCCTACACGGGGAAGCCGTTGGCTGACTCGCCGGGGGTTGGACCCGCTGAGGTCCAGGCCCCCGACCTCCCTGTGCGAAACAAGGCAGGGTGGAATGCCATCCCCGTCCACGTCCACACACACGTCGCTCCACGGAGAAGGAGGCCTTCTCAACGCTTAGCCCGGAAACCTCGAGTGAGCACCACAGCCTTACCTCCGAGAAGCAAGCCTGAAGCCGAGCTCCCTTCCGCGAGCAGGCCTCTTTCGCCCAGAGAGGACGCTTGGCCGCGGCGGGGGTGGCGGAAGCCTCAGGGAGGCTGCGTGCCGGGCCTCAGGTCGGGGGCCGTCCTAGAAGGAGGCCCCCGACCTGGGCCTCAGCGAAGCCCTTCGCAAGGGCGTCGGAAGCGGCTCCTGCCCCGACCGTGACGCGGGACCCACGGCAGAGCAAACACACTCGTGGTGAGGGCACGGGAGGCCTTCTGACAGCAGCGCCGCTTCCCTCAGCCGGGCGCCCGCCCTCAGTCGAACCCACCGGAGCCCGCGTTCGGAGTGCACCGAGCTGAACACCCGGCTCTCGGCGAGGTCGTGACGGCGACGCCGGCCTGCAGGCCAAACTCTCTGGGGGCGCCCTGAGCTGGGAGGCTCGCCCGAAACGGAAGGGGGAAGCGCCGAGCCCCTGCCACGGGATTGCTTCAGGACGACGCATTGGCCCAGCAAGCCCCACTCTGTCCCGGGAAGAGAGAAGCGGCTCTGGCACCTAGAAGCACGGAGCAAGGCACCCAACCCTCAGCTCTTGGATCGCGCTTCCCGGAGGGGGCCCTTTCACCTCGCCATTCCCCGAATGCACAACGCCTTCTCTCAGACGCGGAGGAAGACGTGCACACGCTGCCGCCTTGGGCCTCCACTCCAGGGACCTGCGGGTGCCGCCAGCACCTCCGGGGCGACAGCGGGCTGCGCGGTGTCAAGGTCGACACACGCCCGGGCCTGGCAACCGAAGGAGACAGCTCCTCCCTGGATTCCGTGCAACACGGTGCTGCCGGGAAAACGTCCGCCCAGGGAAAGATGAGTGCGAACAGAGAAGCGGGGAGGAGAGATGAAGGGCGCGCTTCGTGAGGCACGAGGGTCCGGGCTGTGGGGCCGGCCTCTCCCGGGCCGGCGCCTCACGTCCTACACGGGGAAGCCGTTGGCTGACTCGCCGGGGGTTGGACCCGCTGAGGTCCAGGCCCCCGACCTCCCTGTGCGAAACAAGGCAGGGTGGAATGCCATCCCCGTCCACGTCCACACACACGTCGCTCCACGGAGAAGGAGGCCTTCTCAACGCTTAGCCCGGAAACCTCGAGTGAGCACCACAGCCTTACCTCCGAGAAGCAAGCCTGAAGCCGAGCTCCCTTCCGCGAGCAGGCCTCTTTCGCCCAGAGAGAAAGCTTGGCCGCGGCGGGGGTGGCGGAAGCCTCAGGGAGGCTGCGTGCCGGGCCTCAGGTCGGGGGCCGTCCTAGAAGGAGGCCCCCGACCTGGGCCTCAGCGAAGCCCTTCGCAAGGGCGTCGGAAGCGGCTCCTGCCCCGACCGTGACGCGGGACCCACGGCAGAGCAAACACACTCGTGGTGAGGGCACGGGAGGCCTTCTGACAGCAGCGCCGCTTCCCTCAGCCGGGCGCCCGCCCTCAGTCGAACCCACCGGAGCCCGCGTTCGGAGTGCACCGAGCTGAACACCCGGCTCTCGGCGAGGTCGTGACGGCGACGCCGGCCTGCAGGCCAAACTCTCTGGGGGCGCCCTGAGCTGGGAGGCTCGCCCGAAACGGAAGGGGGAAGCGCCGAGCCCCTGCCACGGGATTGCTTCAGGACGACGCATTGGCCCAGCAAGCCCCACTCTGTCCCGGGAAGAGAGAAGCGGCTCTGGCACCTAGAAGCACGGAGCAAGGCACCCAACCCTCAGCTCTTGGATCGCGCTTCCCGGAGGGGGCCCTTTCACCTCGCCATTCCCCGAATGCACAACGCCTTCTCTCAGACGCGGAGGAAGACGTGCACACGCTGCCGCCTTGGGCCTCCACTCCAGGGACCTGCGGGTGCCGCCAGCACCTCCGGGGCGACAGCGGGCTGCGCGGTGTCAAGGTCGACACACGCCCGGGCCTGGCAACCGAAGGAGACAGCTCCTCCCTGGATTCCGTGCAACACGGTGCTGCCGGGAAAACGTCCGCCCAGGGAAAGATGAGTGCGAACAGAGAAGCGGGGAGGAGAGATGAAGGGCGCGCTTCGTGAGGCACGAGGGTCCGGGCTGTGGGGCCGGCCTCTCCCGGGCCGGCGCCTCACGTCCTACACGGGGAAGCCGTTGGCTGACTCGCCGGGGGTTGGACCCGCTGAGGTCCAGGCCCCCGACCTCCCTGTGCGAAACAAGGCAGGGTGGAATGCCATCCCCGTCCACGTCCACACACACGTCGCTCCACGGAGAAGGAGGCCTTCTCAACGCTTAGCCCGGAAGCCTCGAGTGAGCACCACAGCCTTACCTCCGAGAAGCAAGCCTGAAGCCGAGCTCCCTTCCGCGAGCAGGCCTCTTTCGCCCAGAGAGAAAGCTTGGCCGCGGCGGGGGTGGCGGAAGCCTCAGGGAGGCTGCGTGCCGGGCCTCAGGTCGGGGGCCGTCCTAGAAGGAGGCCCCCGACCTGGGCCTCAGCGAAGCCCTTCGCAAGGGCGTCGGAAGCGGCTCCTGCCCCGACCGTGACGCGGGACCCATGGCAGAGCAAACACACTCGTTGTGAGGGCACGGGAGGCCTTCTGACAGCAGCGCCGCTTCCCTCAGCCGGGCGCCCGCCCTCAGTCGAACCCACCGGAGCCCGCGTTCGGAGTGCACCGAGCTGAACACCCGGCTCTCGGCGAGGTCGTGACGGCGACGCCGGCCTGCAGGCCAAACTCTCTGGGGGCGCCCTGAGCTGGGAGGCTCGCCCGAAACGGAAGGGGGAAGCGCCGAGCCCCTGCCACGGGATTGCTTCAGGACGACGCATTGGCCCAGCAAGCCCCACTCTGTCCCGGGAAGAGAGAAGCGGCTCTGGCACCTAGAAGCACGGAGCAAGGCACCCAACCCTCAGCTCTTGGATCGCGCTTCCCGGAGGGGGCCCTTTCACCTCGCCATTCCCCGAATGCACAACGCCTTCTCTCAGACGCGGAGGAAGACGTGCACACGCTGCCGCCTTGGGCCTCCACTCCAGGGACCTGCGGGTGCCGCCAGCACCTCCGGGGCGACAGCGGGCTGCGCGGTGTCAAGGTCGACACACGCCCGGGCCTGGCAACCGAAGGAGACAGCTCCTCCCTGGATTCCGTGCAACACGGTGCTGCCGGGAAAACGTCCGCCCAGGGAAAGATGAGTGCGAACAGAGAAGCGGGGAGGAGAGATGAAGGGCGCGCTTCGTGAGGCACGAGGGTCCGGGCTGTGGGGCCGGCCTCTCCCGGGCCGGCGCCTCCCGTCCTACACGGGGAAGCCGTTGGCTGACTCGCCGGGGGTTGGACCCGCTGAGGTCCAGGCCCCCGACCTCCCTGTGCGAAACAAGGCAGGGTGGAATGCCATCCCCGTCCACGTCCACACACACGTCGCTCCACGGAGAAGGAGGCCTTCTCAACGCTTAGCCCGGAAACCTCGAGTGAGCACCACAGCCTTACCTCCGAGAAGCAAGCCTGAAGCCGAGCTCCCTTCCGCGAGCAGGCCTCTTTCGCCCAGAGAGAACGCTTGGCCGCGGCGGGGGTGGCGGAAGCCTCAGGGAGGCTGCGTGCCGGGCCTCAGGTCGGGGGCCGTCCTAGAAGGAGGCCCCCGACCTGGGCCTCAGCGAAGCCCTTCGCAAGGGCGTCGGAAGCGGCTCCTGCCCCGACCGTGACGCGGGACCCACGGCAGAGCAAACACACTCGTGGTGAGGGCACGGGAGGCCTTCTGACAGCAGCGCCGCTTCCCTCAGCCGGGCGCCCGCCCTCAGTCGAACCCACCGGAGCCCGCGTTCGGAGTGCACCGAGCTGAACACCCGGCTCTCGGCGAGGTCGTGACGGCGACGCCGGCCTGCAGGCCAAACTCTCTGGGGGCGCCCTGAGCTGGGAGGCTCGCCCGAAACGGAAGGGGGAAGCGCCGAGCCCCTGCCACGGGATTGCTTCAGGACGACACATTGGCCCAGCAAGCCCCACTCTGTCCCGGGAAGAGAGAAGCGGCTCTGGCACCTAGAAGCACGGAGCAAGGCACCCAACCCTCAGCTCTTGGATCGCGCTTCCCGGAGGGGGCCCTTTCACCTCGCCATTCCCCGAATGCACAACGCCTTCTCTCAGACGCGGAGGAAGACGTGCACACGCTGCCGCCTTGGGCCTCCACTCCAGGGACCTGCGGGTGCCGCCAGCACCTCCGGGGCGACAGCGGGCTGCGCGGTGTCAAGGTCGACACACGCCCGGGCCTGGCAACCGAAGGAGACAGCTCCTCCCTGGATTCCGTGCAACACGGTGCTGCCGGGAAAACGTCCGCCCAGGGAAAGATGAGTGCGAACAGAGAAGCGGGGAGGAGAGATGAAGGGCGCGCTTCGTGAGGCACGAGGGTCCGGGCTGTGGGGCCGGCCTCTCCCGGGCCGGCGCCTCACGTCCTACACGGGGAAGCCGTTGGCTGACTCGCCGGGGGTTGGACCCGCTGAGGTCCAGGCCCCCGACCTCCCTGTGCGAAACAAGGCAGGGTGGAATGCCATCCCCGTCCACGTCCACACACACGTCGCTCCACGGAGAAGGAGGCCTTCTCAACGCTTAGCCCGGAAGCCTCGAGTGAGCACCACAGCCTTACCTCCGAGAAGCAAGCCTGAAGCCGAGCTCCCTTCCGCGAGCAGGCCTCTTTCGCCCAGAGAGAAAGCTTGGCCGCGGCGGGGGTGGCGGAAGCCTCAGGGAGGCTGCGTGCCGGGCCTCAGGTCGGGGGCCGTCCTAGAAGGAGGCCCCCGACCTGGGCCTCAGCGAAGCCCTTCGCAAGGGCGTCGGAAGCGGCTCCTGCCCCGACCGTGACGCGGGACCCACGGCAGAGCAAACACACTCGTTGTGAGGGCACGGGAGGCCTTCTGACAGCAGCGCCGCTTCCCTCAGCCGGGCGCCCGCCCTCAGTCGAACCCACCGGAGCCCGCGTTCGGAGTGCACCGAGCTGAACACCCGGCTCTCGGCGAGGTCGTGACGGCGACGCCGGCCTGCAGGCCAAACTCTCTGGGGGCGCCCTGAGCTGGGAGGCTCGCCCGAAACGGAAGGGGGAAGCGCCGAGCCCCTGCCACGGGATTGCTTCAGGACGACGCATTGGCCCAGCAAGCCCCACTCTGTCCCGGGAAGAGAGAAGCGGCTCTGGCACCTAGAAGCACGGAGCAAGGCACCCAACCCTCAGCTCTTGGATCGCGCTTCCCGGAGGGGGCCCTTTCACCTCGCCATTCCCCGAATGCACAACGCCTTCTCTCAGACGCGGAGGAAGACGTGCACACGCTGCCGCCTTGGGCCTCCACTCCAGGGACCTGCGGGTGCCGCCAGCACCTCCGGGGCGACAGCGGGCTGCGCGGTGTCAAGGTCGACACACGCCCGGGCCTGGCAACCGAAGGAGACAGCTCCTCCCTGGATTCCGTGCAACACGGTGCTGCCGGGAAAACGTCCGCCCAGGGAAAGATGAGTGCGAACAGAGAAGCGGGGAGGAGAGATGAAGGGCGCGCTTCGTGAGGCACGAGGGTCCGGGCTGTGGGGCCGGCCTCTCCCGGGCCGGCGCCTCCCGTCCTACACGGGGAAGCCGTTGGCTGACTCGCCGGGGGTTGGACCCGCTGAGGTCCAGGCCCCCGACCTCCCTGTGCGAAACAAGGCAGGGTGGAATGCCATCCCCGTCCACGTCCACACACACGTCGCTCCACGGAGAAGGAGGCCTTCTCAACGCTTAGCCCGGAAGCCTCGAGTGAGCACCACAGCCTTACCTCCGAGAAGCAAGCCTGAAGCCGAGCTCCCTTCCGCGAGCAGGCCTCTTTCGCCCAGAGAGAAAGCTTGGCCGCGGCGGGGGTGGCGGAAGCCTCAGGGAGGCTGCGTGCCGGGCCTCAGGTCGGGGGCCGTCCTAGAAGGAGGCCCCCGACCTGGGCCTCAGCGAAGCCCTTCGCAAGGGCGTCGGAAGCGGCTCCTGCCCCGACCGTGACGCGGGACCCACGGCAGAGCAAACACACTCGTGGTGAGGGCACGGGAGGCCTTCTGACAGCAGCGCCGCTTCCCTCAGCCGGGCGCCCGCCCTCAGTCGAACCCACCGGAGCCCGCGTTCGGAGTGCACCGAGCTGAACACCCGGCTCTCGGCGAGGTCGTGACGGCGACGCCGGCCTGCAGGCCAAACTCTCTGGGGGCGCCCTGAGCTGGGAGGCTCGCCCGAAACGGAAGGGGGAAGCGCCGAGCCCCTGCCACGGGATTGCTTCAGGACGACGCATTGGCCCAGCAAGCCCCACTCTGTCCCGGGAAGAGAGAAGCGGCTCTGGCACCTAGAAGCACGGAGCAAGGCACCCAACCCTCAGCTCTTGGATCGCGCTTCCCGGAGGGGGCCCTTTCACCTCGCCATTCCCCGAATGCACAACGCCTTCTCTCAGACGCGGAGGAAGACGTGCACACGCTGCCGCCTTGGGCCTCCACTCCAGGGACCTGCGGGTGCCGCCAGCACCTCCGGGGCGACAGCGGGCTGCGCGGTGTCAAGGTCGACACACGCCCGGGCCTGGCAACCGAAGGAGACAGCTCCTCCCTGGATTCCGTGCAACACGGTGCTGCCGGGAAAACGTCCGCCCAGGGAAAGATGAGTGCGAACAGAGAAGCGGGGAGGAGAGATGAAGGGCGCGCTTCGTGAGGCACGAGGGTCCGGGCTGTGGGGCCGGCCTCTCCCGGGCCGGCGCCTCCCGTCCTACACGGGGAAGCCGTTGGCTGACTCGCCGGGGGTTGGACCCGCTGAGGTCCAGGCCCCCGACCTCCCTGTGCGAAACAAGGCAGGGTGGAATGCCATCCCCGTCCACGTCCACACACACGTCGCTCCACGGAGAAGGAGGCCTTCTCAACGCTTAGCCCGGAAACCTCGAGTGAGCACCACAGCCTTACCTCCGAGAAGCAAGCCTGAAGCCGAGCTCCCTTCCGCGAGCAGGCCTCTTTCGCCCAGAGAGAACGCTTGGCCGCGGCGGGGGTGGCGGAAGCCTCAGGGAGGCTGCGTGCCGGGCCTCAGGTCGGGGGCCGTCCTAGAAGGAGGCCCCCTACCTGGGCCTCAGCGAAGCCCTTCGCAAGGGCGTCGGAAGCGGCTCCTGCCCCGACCGTGACGCGGGACCCACGGCAGAGCAAACACACTCGTTGTGAGGGCACGGGAGGCCTTCTGACAGCAGCGCCGCTTCCCTCAGCCGGGCGCCCGCCCTCAGTCGAACCCACCGGAGCCCGCGTTCGGAGTGCACCGAGCTGAACACCCGGCTCTCGGCGAGGTCGTGACGGCGACGCCGGCCTGCAGGCCAAACTCTCTGGGGGCGCCCTGAGCTGGGAGGCTCGCCCGAAACGGAAGGGGGAAGCGCCGAGCCCCTGCCACGGGATTGCTTCAGGACGACGCATTGGCCCAGCAAGCCCCACTCTGTCCCGGGAAGAGAGAAGCGGCTCTGGCACCTAGAAGCACGGAGCAAGGCACCCAACCCTCAGCTCTTGGATCGCGCTTCCCGGAGGGGGCCCTTTCACCTCGCCATTCCCCGAATGCACAACGCCTTCTCTCAGACGCGGAGGAAGACGTGCACACGCTGCCGCCTTGGGCCTCCACTCCAGGGACCTGCGGGTGCCGCCAGCACCTCCGGGGCGACAGCGGGCTGCGCGGTGTCAAGGTCGACACACGCCCGGGCCTGGCAACCGAAGGAGACAGCTCCTCCCTGGATTCCGTGCAACCCGGTGCTGCCGGGAAAACGTCCGCCCAGGGAAAGATGAGTGCGAACAGAGAAGCGGGGAGGAGAGATGAAGGGCGCGCTTCGTGAGGCACGAGGGTCCGGGCTGTGGGGCCGGCCTCTCCCGGGCCGGCGCCTCACGTCCTACACGGGGAAGCCGTTGGCTGACTCGCCGGGGGTTGGACCCGCTGAGGTCCAGGCCCCCGACCTCCCTGTGCGAAACAAGGCAGGGTGGAATGCCATCCCCGTCCACGTCCACACACACGTCGCTCCACGGAGAAGGAGGCCTTCTCAACGCTTAGCCCGGAAGCCTCGAGTGAGCACCACAGCCTTACCTCCGAGAAGCAAGCCTGAAGCCGAGCTCCCTTCCGCGAGCAGGCCTCTTTCGCCCAGAGAGAACGCTTGGCCGCGGCGGGGGTGGCGGAAGCCTCAGGGAGGCTGCGTGCCGGGCCTCAGGTCGGGGGCCGTCCTAGAAGGAGGCCCCCGACCTGGGCCTCAGCGAAGCCCTTCGCAAGGGCGTCGGAAGCGGCTCCTGCCCCGACCGTGACGCGGGACCCACGGCAGAGCAAACACACTCGTTGTGAGGGCACGGGAGGCCTTCTGACAGCAGCGCCGCTTCCCTCAGCCGGGCGCCCGCCCTCAGTCGAACCCACCGGAGCCCGCGTTCGGAGTGCACCGAGCTGAACACCCGGCTCTCGGCGAGGTCGTGACGGCGACGCCGGCCTGCAGGCCAAACTCTCTGGGGGCGCCCTGAGCTGGGAGGCTCGCCCGAAACGGAAGGGGGAAGCGCCGAGCCCCTGCCACGGGATTGCTTCAGGACGACGCATTGGCCCAGCAAGCCCCACTCTGTCCCGGGAAGAGAGAAGCGGCTCTGGCACCTAGAAGCACGGAGCAAGGCACCCAACCCTCAGCTCTTGGATCGCGCTTCCCGGAGGGGGCCCTTTCACCTCGCCATTCCCCGAATGCACAACGCCTTCTCTCAGACGCGGAGGAAGACGTGCACACGCTGCCGCCTTGGGCCTCCACTCCAGGGACCTGCGGGTGCCGCCAGCACCTCCGGGGCGACAGCGGGCTGCGCGGTGTCAAGGTCGACACACGCCCGGGCCTGGCAACCGAAGGAGACAGCTCCTCCCTGGATTCCGTGCAACACGGTGCTGCCGGGAAAACGTCCGCCCAGGGAAAGATGAGTGCGAACAGAGAAGCGGGGAGGAGAGATGAAGGGCGCGCTTCGTGAGGCACGAGGGTCCGGGCTGTGGGGCCGGCCTCTCCCGGGCCGGCGCCTCACGTCCTACACGGGGAAGCCGTTGGCTGACTCGCCGGGGGTTGGACCCGCTGAGGTCCAGGCCCCCGACCTCCCTGTGCGAAACAAGGCAGGGTGGAATGCCATCCCCGTCCACGTCCACACACACGTCGCTCCACGGAGAAGGAGGCCTTCTCAACGCTTAGCCCGGAAACCTCGAGTGAGCACCACAGCCTTACCTCCGAGAAGCAAGCCTGAAGCCGAGCTCCCTTCCGCGAGCAGGCCTCTTTCGCCCAGAGAGAAAGCTTGGCCGCGGCGGGGGTGGCGGAAGCCTCAGGGAGGCTGCGTGCCGGGCCTCAGGTCGGGGGCCGTCCTAGAAGGAGGCCCCCGACCTGGGCCTCAGCGAAGCCCTTCGCAAGGGCGTCGGAAGCGGCTCCTGCCCCGACCGTGACGCGGGACCCACGGCAGAGCAAACACACTCGTGGTGAGGGCACGGGAGGCCTTCTGACAGCAGCGCCGCTTCCCTCAGCCGGGCGCCCGCCCTCAGTCGAACCCACCGGAGCCCGCGTTCGGAGTGCACCAAGCTGAACACCCGGCTCTCGGCGAGGTCGTGACGGCGACGCCGGCCTGCAGGCCAAACTCTCTGGGGGCGCCCTGAGCTGGGAGGCTCGCCCGAAACGGAAGGGGGAAGCGCCGAGCCCCTGCCACGGGATTGCTTCAGGACGACGCATTGGCCCAGCAAGCCCCACTCTGTCCCGGGAAGAGAGAAGCGGCTCTGGCACCTAGAAGCACGGAGCAAGGCACCCAACCCTCAGCTCTTGGATCGCGCTTCCCGGAGGGGGCCCTTTCACCTCGCCATTCCCCGAATGCACAACGCCTTCTCTCAGACGCGGAGGAAGACGTGCACACGCTGCCGCCTTGGGCCTCCACTCCAGGGACCTGCGGGTGCCGCCAGCACCTCCGGGGCGACAGCGGGCTGCGCGGTGTCAAGGTCGACACACGCCCGGGCCTGGCAACCGAAGGAGACAGCTCCTCCCTGGATTCCGTGCAACACGGTGCTGCCGGGAAAACGTCCGCCCAGGGAAAGATGAGTGCGAACAGAGAAGCGGGGAGGAGAGATGAAGGGCGCGCTTCGTGAGGCACGAGGGTCCGGGCTGTGGGGCCGGCCTCTCCCGGGCCGGCGCCTCCCGTCCTACACGGGGAAGCCGTTGGCTGACTCGCCGGGGGTTGGACCCGCTGAGGTCCAGGCCCCCGACCTCCCTGTGCGAAACAAGGCAGGGTGGAATGCCATCCCCGTCCACGTCCACACACACGTCGCTCCACGGAGAAGGAGGCCTTCTCAACGCTTAGCCCGGAAGCCTCGAGTGAGCACCACAGCCTTACCTCCGAGAAGCAAGCCTGAAGCCGAGCTCCCTTCCGCGAGCAGGCCTCTTTCGCCCAGAGAGAACGCTTGGCCGCGGCGGGGGTGGCGGAAGCCTCAGGGAGGCTGCGTGCCGGGCCTCAGGTCGGGGGCCGTCCTAGAAGGAGGCCCCCGACCTGGGCCTCAGCGAAGCCCTTCGCAAGGGCGTCGGAAGCGGCTCCTGCCCCGACCGTGACGCGGGACCCACGGCAGAGCAAACACACTCGTGGTGAGGGCACGGGAGGCCTTCTGACAGCAGCGCCGCTTCCCTCAGCCGGGCGCCCGCCCTCAGTCGAACCCACCGGAGCCCGCGTTCGGAGTGCACCGAGCTGAACACCCGGCTCTCGGCGAGGTCGTGACGGCGACGCCGGCCTGCAGGCCAAACTCTCTGGGGGCGCCCTGAGCTGGGAGGCTCGCCCGAAACGGAAGGGGGAAGCGCCGAGCCCCTGCCACGGGATTGCTTCAGGACGACGCATTGGCCCAGCAAGCCCCACTCTGTCCCGGGAAGAGAGAAGCGGCTCTGGCACCTAGAAGCACGGAGCAAGGCACCCAACCCTCAGCTCTTGGATCGCGCTTCCCGGAGGGGGCCCTTTCACCTCGCCATTCCCCGAATGCACAACGCCTTCTCTCAGACGCGGAGGAAGACGTGCACACGCTGCCGCCTTGGGCCTCCACTCCAGGGACCTGCGGGTGCCGCCAGCACCTCCGGGGCGACAGCGGGCTGCGCGGTGTCAAGGTCGACACACGCCCGGGCCTGGCAACCGAAGGAGACAGCTCCTCCCTGGATTCCGTGCAACACGGTGCTGCCGGGAAAACGTCCGCCCAGGGAAAGATGAGTGCGAACAGAGAAGCGGGGAGGAGAGATGAAGGGCGCGCTTCGTGAGGCACGAGGGTCCGGGCTGTGGGGCCGGCCTCTCCCGGGCCGGCGCCTCACGTCCTACACGGGGAAGCCGTTGGCTGACTCGCCGGGGGTTGGACCCGCTGAGGTCCAGGCCCCCGACCTCCCTGTGCGAAACAAGGCAGGGTGGAATGCCATCCCCGTCCACGTCCACACACACGTCGCTCCACGGAGAAGGAGGCCTTCTCAACGCTTAGCCCGGAAGCCTCGAGTGAGCACCACAGCCTTACCTCCGAGAAGCAAGCCTGAAGCCGAGCTCCCTTCCGCGAGCAGGCCTCTTTCGCCCAGAGAGAAAGCTTGGCCGCGGCGGGGGTGGCGGAAGCCTCAGGGAGGCTGCGTGCCGGGCCTCAGGTCGGGGGCCGTCCTAGAAGGAGGCCCCCGACCTGGGCCTCAGCGAAGCCCTTCGCAAGGGCGTCGGAAGCGGCTCCTGCCCCGACCGTGACGCGGGACCCACGGCAGAGCAAACACACTCGTGGTGAGGGCACGGGAGGCCTTCTGACAGCAGCGCCGCTTCCCTCAGCCGGGCGCCCGCCCTCAGTCGAACCCACCGGAGCCCGCGTTCGGAGTGCACCGAGCTGAACACCCGGCTCTCGGCGAGGTCGTGACGGCGACGCCGGCCTGCAGGCCAAACTCTCTGGGGGCGCCCTGAGCTGGGAGGCTCGCCCGAAACGGAAGGGGGAAGCGCCGAGCCCCTGCCACGGGATTGCTTCAGGACGACGCATTGGCCCAGCAAGCCCCACTCTGTCCCGGGAAGAGAGAAGCGGCTCTGGCACCTAGAAGCACGGAGCAAGGCACCCAACCCTCAGCTCTTGGATCGCGCTTCCCGGAGGGGGCCCTTTCACCTCGCCATTCCCCGAATGCACAACGCCTTCTCTCAGACGCGGAGGAAGACGTGCACACGCTGCCGCCTTGGGCCTCCACTCCAGGGACCTGCGGGTGCCGCCAGCACCTCCGGGGCGACAGCGGGCTGCGCGGTGTCAAGGTCGACACACGCCCGGGCCTGGCAACCGAAGGAGACAGCTCCTCCCTGGATTCCGTGCAACCCGGTGCTGCCGGGAAAACGTCCGCCCAGGGAAAGATGAGTGCGAACAGAGAAGCGGGGAGGAGAGATGAAGGGCGCGCTTCGTGAGGCACGAGGGTCCGGGCTGTGGGGCCGGCCTCTCCCGGGCCGGCGCCTCCCGTCCTACACGGGGAAGCCGTTGGCTGACTCGCCGGGGGTTGGACCCGCTGAGGTCCAGGCCCCCGACCTCCCTGTGCGAAACAAGTCAGGGTGGAATGCCATCCCCGTCCACGTCCACACACACGTCGCTCCACGGAGAAGGAGGCCTTCTCAACGCTTAGCCCGGAAGCCTCGAGTGAGCACCACAGCCTTACCTCCGAGAAGCAAGCCTGAAGCCGAGCTCCCTTCCGCGAGCAGGCCTCTTTCGCCCAGAGAGAACGCTTGGCCGCGGCGGGGGTGGCGGAAGCCTCAGGGAGGCTGCGTGCCGGGCCTCAGGTCGGGGGCCGTCCTAGAAGGAGGCCCCCGACCTGGGCCTCAGCGAAGCCCTTCGCAAGGGCGTCGGAAGCGGCTCCTGCCCCGACCGTGACGCGGGACCCACGGCAGAGCAAACACACTCGTGGTGAGGGCACGGGAGGCCTTCTGACAGCAGCGCCGCTTCCCTCAGCCGGGCGCCCGCCCTCAGTCGAACCCACCGGAGCCCGCGTTCGGAGTGCACCGAGCTGAACACCCGGCTCTCGGCGAGGTCGTGACGGCGACGCCGGCCTGCAGGCCAAACTCTCTGGGGGCGCCCTGAGCTGGGAGGCTCGCCCGAAACGGAAGGGGGAAGCGCCGAGCCCCTGCCACGGGATTGCTTCAGGACGACGCATTGGCCCAGCAAGCCCCACTCTGTCCCGGGAAGAGAGAAGCGGCTCTGGCACCTAGAAGCACGGAGCAAGGCACCCAACCCTCAGCTCTTGGATCGCGCTTCCCGGAGGGGGCCCTTTCACCTCGCCATTCCCCGAATGCACAACGCCTTCTCTCAGACGCGGAGGAAGACGTGCACACGCTGCCGCCTTGGGCCTCCACTCCAGGGACCTGCGGGTGCCGCCAGCACCTCCGGGGCGACAGCGGGCTGCGCGGTGTCAAGGTCGACACACGCCCGGGCCTGGCAACCGAAGGAGACAGCTCCTCCCTGGATTCCGTGCAACACGGTGCTGCCGGGAAAACGTCCGCCCAGGGAAAGATGAGTGCGAACAGAGAAGCGGGGAGGAGAGATGAAGGGCGCGCTTCGTGAGGCACGAGGGTCCGGGCTGTGGGGCCGGCCTCTCCCGGGCCGGCGCCTCCCGTCCTACACGGGGAAGCCGTTGGCTGACTCGCCGGGGGTTGGACCCGCTGAGGTCCAGGCCCCCGACCTCCCTGTGCGAAACAAGGCAGGGTGGAATGCCATCCCCGTCCACGTCCACACACACGTCGCTCCACGGAGAAGGAGGCCTTCTCAACGCTTAGCCCGGAAGCCTCGAGTGAGCACCACAGCCTTACCTCCGAGAAGCAAGCCTGAAGCCGAGCTCCCTTCCGCGAGCAGGCCTCTTTCGCCCAGAGAGAACGCTTGGCCGCGGCGGGGGTGGCGGAAGCCTCAGGGAGGCTGCGTGCCGGGCCTCAGGTCGGGGGCCGTCCTAGAAGGAGGCCCCCGACCTGGGCCTCAGCGAAGCCCTTCGCAAGGGCGTCGGAAGCGGCTCCTGCCCCGACCGTGACGCGGGACCCACGGCAGAGCAAACACACTCGTGGTGAGGGCACGGGAGGCCTTCTGACAGCAGCGCCGCTTCCCTCAGCCGGGCGCCCGCCCTCAGTCGAACCCACCGGAGCCCGCGTTCGGAGTGCACCGAGCTGAACACCCGGCTCTCGGCGAGGTCGTGACGGCGACGCCGGCCTGCAGGCCAAACTCTCTGGGGGCGCCCTGAGCTGGGAGGCTCGCCCGAAACGGAAGGGGGAAGCGCCGAGCCCCTGCCACGGGATTGCTTCAGGACGACGCATTGGCCCAGCAAGCCCCACTCTGTCCCGGGAAGAGAGAAGCGGCTCTGGCACCTAGAAGCACGGAGCAAGGCACCCAACCCTCAGCTCTTGGATCGCGCTTCCCGGAGGGGGCCCTTTCACCTCGCCATTCCCCGAATGCACAACGCCTTCTCTCAGACGCGGAGGAAGACGTGCACACGCTGCCGCCTTGGGCCTCCACTCCAGGGACCTGCGGGTGCCGCCAGCACCTCCGGGGCGACAGCGGGCTGCGCGGTGTCAAGGTCGACACACGCCCGGGCCTGGCAACCGAAGGAGACAGCTCCTCCCTGGATTCCGTGCAACACGGTGCTGCCGGGAAAACGTCCGCCCAGGGAAAGATGAGTGCGAACAGAGAAGCGGGGAGGAGAGATGAAGGGCGCGCTTCGTGAGGCACGAGGGTCCGGGCTGTGGGGCCGGCCTCTCCCGGGCCGGCGCCTCCCGTCCTACACGGGGAAGCCGTTGGCTGACTCGCCGGGGGTTGGACCCGCTGAGGTCCAGGCCCCCGACCTCCCTGTGCGAAACAAGGCAGGGTGGAATGCCATCCCCGTCCACGTCCACACACACGTCGCTCCACGGAGAAGGAGGCCTTCTCAACGCTTAGCCCGGAAGCCTCGAGTGAGCACCACAGCCTTACCTCCGAGAAGCAAGCCTGAAGCCGAGCTCCCTTCCGCGAGCAGGCCTCTTTCGCCCAGAGAGAACGCTTGGCCGCGGCGGGGGTGGCGGAAGCCTCAGGGAGGCTGCGTGCCGGGCCTCAGGTCGGGGGCCGTCCTAGAAGGAGGCCCCCGACCTGGGCCTCAGCGAAGCCCTTCGCAAGGGCGTCGGAAGCGGCTCCTGCCCCGACCGTGACGCGGGACCCACGGCAGAGCAAACACACTCGTGGTGAGGGCACGGGAGGCCTTCTGACAGCAGCGCCGCTTCCCTCAGCCGGGCGCCCGCCCTCAGTCGAACCCACCGGAGCCCGCGTTCGGAGTGCACCGAGCTGAACACCCGGCTCTCGGCGAGGTCGTGACGGCGACGCCGGCCTGCAGGCCAAACTCTCTGGGGGCGCCCTGAGCTGGGAGGCTCGCCCGAAACGGAAGGGGGAAGCGCCGAGCCCCTGCCACGGGATTGCTTCAGGACGACGCATTGGCCCAGCAAGCCCCACTCTGTCCCGGGAAGAGAGAAGCGGCTCTGGCACCTAGAAGCACGGAGCAAGGCACCCAACCCTCAGCTCTTGGATCGCGCTTCCCGGAGGGGGCCCTTTCACCTCGCCATTCCCCGAATGCACAACGCCTTCTCTCAGACGCGGAGGAAGACGTGCACACGCTGCCGCCTTGGGCCTCCACTCCAGGGACCTGCGGGTGCCGCCAGCACCTCCGGGGCGACAGCGGGCTGCGCGGTGTCAAGGTCGACACACGCCCGGGCCTGGCAACCGAAGGAGACAGCTCCTCCCTGGATTCCGTGCAACACGGTGCTGCCGGGAAAACGTCCGCCCAGGGAAAGATGAGTGCGAACAGAGAAGCGGGGAGGAGAGATGAAGGGCGCGCTTCGTGAGGCACGAGGGTCCGGGCTGTGGGGCCGGCCTCTCCCGGGCCGGCGCCTCACGTCCTACACGGGGAAGCCGTTGGCTGACTCGCCGGGGGTTGGACCCGCTGAGGTCCAGGCCCCCGACCTCCCTGTGCGAAACAAGGCAGGGTGGAATGCCATCCCCGTCCACGTCCACACACACGTCGCTCCACGGAGAAGGAGGCCTTCTCAACGCTTAGCCCGGAAGCCTCGAGTGAGCACCACAGCCTTACCTCCGAGAAGCAAGCCTGAAGCCGAGCTCCCTTCCGCGAGCAGGCCTCTTTCGCCCAGAGAGAACGCTTGGCCGCGGCGGGGGTGGCGGAAGCCTCAGGGAGGCTGCGTGCCGGGCCTCAGGTCGGGGGCCGTCCTAGAAGGAGGCCCCCGACCTGGGCCTCAGCGAAGCCCTTCGCAAGGGCGTCGGAAGCGGCTCCTGCCCCGACCGTGACGCGGGACCCACGGCAGAGCAAACACACTCGTTGTGAGGGCACGGGAGGCCTTCTGACAGCAGCGCCGCTTCCCTCAGCCGGGCGCCCGCCCTCAGTCGAACCCACCGGAGCCCGCGTTCGGAGTGCACCGAGCTGAACACCCGGCTCTCGGCGAGGTCGTGACGGCGACGCCGGCCTGCAGGCCAAACTCTCTGGGGGCGCCCTGAGGTGGGAGGCTCGCCCGAAACGGAAGGGGGAAGCGCCGAGCCCCTGCCACGGGATTGCTTCAGGACGACGCATTGGCCCAGCAAGCCCCACTCTGTCCCGGGAAGAGAGAAGCGGCTCTGGCACCTAGAAGCACGGAGCAAGGCACCCAACCCTCAGCTCTTGGATCGCGCTTCCCGGAGGGGGCCCTTTCACCTCGCCATTCCCCGAATGCACAACGCCTTCTCTCAGACGCGGAGGAAGACGTGCACACGCTGCCGCCTTGGGCCTCCACTCCAGGGACCTGCGGGTGCCGCCAGCACCTCCGGGGCGACAGCGGGCTGCGCGGTGTCAAGGTCGACACACGCCCGGGCCTGGCAACCGAAGGAGACAGCTCCTCCCTGGATTCCGTGCAACACGGTGCTGCCGGGAAAACGTCCGCCCAGGGAAAGATGAGTGCGAACAGAGAAGCGGGGAGGAGAGATGAAGGGCGCGCTTCGTGAGGCACGAGGGTCCGGGCTGTGGGGCCGGCCTCTCCCGGGCCGGCGCCTCACATCCTACACGGGGAAGCCGTTGGCTGACTCGCCGGGGGTTGGACCCGCTGAGGTCCAGGCCCCCGACCTCCCTGTGCGAAACAAGGCAGGGTGGAATGCCATCCCCGTCCACGTCCACACACACGTCGCTCCACGGAGAAGGAGGCCTTCTCAACGCTTAGCCCGGAAGCCTCGAGTGAGCACCACAGCCTTACCTCCGAGAAGCAAGCCTGAAGCCGAGCTCCCTTCCGCGAGCAGGCCTCTTTCGCCCAGAGAGAAAGCTTGGCCGCGGCGGGGGTGGCGGAAGCCTCAGGGAGGCTGCGTGCCGGGCCTCAGGTCGGGGGCCGTCCTAGAAGGAGGCCCCCGACCTGGGCCTCAGCGAAGCCCTTCGCAAGGGCGTCGGAAGCGGCTCCTGCCCCGACCGTGACGCGGGACCCACGGCAGAGCAAACACACTCGTGGTGAGGGCACGGGAGGCCTTCTGACAGCAGCGCCGCTTCCCTCAGCCGGGCGCCCGCCCTCAGTCGAACCCACCGGAGCCCGCGTTCGGAGTGCACCGAGCTGAACACCCGGCTCTCGGCGAGGTCTTGACGGCGACGCCGGCCTGCAGGCCAAACTCTCTGGGGGCGCCCTGAGCTGGGAGGCTCGCCCGAAACGGAAGGGGGAAGCGCCGAGCCCCTGCCACGGGATTGCTTCAGGACGACGCATTGGCCCAGCAAGCCCCACTCTGTCCCGGGAAGAGAGAAGCGGCTCTGGCACCTAGAAGCACGGAGCAAGGCACCCAACCCTCAGCTCTTGGATCGCGCTTCCCGGAGGGGGCCCTTTCACCTCGCCATTCCCCGAATGCACAACGCCTTCTCTCAGACGCGGAGGAAGACGTGCACACGCTGCCGCCTTGGGCCTCCACTCCAGGGACCTGCGGGTGCCGCCAGCACCTCCGGGGCGACAGCGGGCTGCGCGGTGTCAAGGTCGACACACGCCCGGGCCTGGCAACCGAAGGAGACAGCTCCTCCCTGGATTCCGTGCAACACGGTGCTGCCGGGAAAACGTCCGCCCAGGGAAAGATGAGTGCGAACAGAGAAGCGGGGAGGAGAGATGAAGGGCGCGCTTCGTGAGGCACGAGGGTCCGGGCTGTGGGGCCGGCCTCTCCCGGGCCGGCGCCTCCCGTCCTACACGGGGAAGCCGTTGGCTGACTCGCCGGGGGTTGGACCCGCTGAGGTCCAGGCCCCCGACCTCCCTGTGCGAAACAAGGCAGGGTGGAATGCCATCCCCGTCCACGTCCACACACACGTCGCTCCACGGAGAAGGAGGCCTTCTCAACGCTTAGCCCGGAAGCCTCGAGTGAGCACCACAGCCTTACCTCCGAGAAGCAAGCCTGAAGCCGAGCTCCCTTCCGCGAGCAGGCCTCTTTCGCCCAGAGAGAACGCTTGGCCGCGGCGGGGGTGGCGGAAGCCTCAGGGAGGCTGCGTGCCGGGCCTCAGGTCGGGGGCCGTCCTAGAAGGAGGCCCCCGACCTGGGCCTCAGCGAAGCCCTTCGCAAGGGCGTCGGAAGCGGCTCCTGCCCCGACCGTGACGCGGGACCCACGGCAGAGCAAACACACTCGTGGTGAGGGCACGGGAGGCCTTCTGACAGCAGCGCCGCTTCCCTCAGCCGGGCGCCCGCCCTCAGTCGAACCCACCGGAGCCCGCGTTCGGAGTGCACCGAGCTGAACACCCGGCTCTCGGCGAGGTCGTGACGGCGACGCCGGCCTGCAGGCCAAACTCTCTGGGGGCGCCCTGAGCTGGGAGGCTCGCCCGAAACGGAAGGGGGAAGCGCCGAGCCCCTGCCACGGGATTGCTTCAGGACGACGCATTGGCCCAGCAAGCCCCACTCTGTCCCGGGAAGAGAGAAGCGGCTCTGGCACCTAGAAGCACGGAGCAAGGCACCCAACCCTCAGCTCTTGGATCGCGCTTCCCGGAGGGGGCCCTTTCACCTCGCCATTCCCCGAATGCACAACGCCTTCTCTCAGACGCGGAGGAAGACGTGCACACGCTGCCGCCTTGGGCCTCCACTCCAGGGACCTGCGGGTGCCGCCAGCACCTCCGGGGCGACAGCGGGCTGCGCGGTGTCAAGGTCGACACACGCCCGGGCCTGGCAACCGAAGGAGACAGCTCCTCCCTGGATTCCGTGCAACACGGTGCTGCCGGGAAAACGTCCGCCCAGGGAAAGATGAGTGCGAACAGAGAAGCGGGGAGGAGAGATGAAGGGCGCGCTTCGTGAGGCACGAGGGTCCGGGCTGTGGGGCCAGCCTCTCCCGGGCCGGCTCCTCACGTCCTACACGGGGAAGCCGTTGGCTGACTCGCCGGGGGTTGGACCCGCTGAGGTCCAGGCCCCCGACCTCCCTGTGCGAAACAAGGCAGGGTGGAATGCCATCCCCGTCCACGTCCACACACACGTCGCTCCACGGAGAAGGAGGCCTTCTCAACGCTTAGCCCGGAAACCTCGAGTGAGCACCACAGCCTTACCTCCGAGAAGCAAGCCTGAAGCCGAGCTCCCTTCCGCGAGCAGGCCTCTTTCGCCCAGAGAGAACGCTTGGCCGCGGCGGGGGTGGCGGAAGCCTCAGGGAGGCTGCGTGCCGGGCCTCAGGTCGGGGGCCGTCCTAGAAGGAGGCCCCCGACCTGGGCCTCAGCGAAGCCCTTCGCAAGGGCGTCGGAAGCGGCTCCTGCCCCGACCGTGACGCGGGACCCACGGCAGAGCAAACACACTCGTGGTGAGGGCACGGGAGGCCTTCTGACAGCAGCGCCGCTTCCCTCAGCCGGGCGCCCGCCCTCAGTCGAACCCACCGGAGCCCGCGTTCGGAGTGCACCGAGCTGAACACCCGGCTCTCGGCGAGGTCGTGACGGCGACGCCGGCCTGCAGGCCAAACTCTCTGGGGGCGCCCTGAGCTGGGAGGCTCGCCCGAAACGGAAGGGGGAAGCGCCGAGCCCCTGCCACGGGATTGCTTCAGGACGACGCATTGGCCCAGCAAGCCCCACTCTGTCCCGGGAAGAGAGAAGCGGCTCTGGCACCTAGAAGCACGGAGCAAGGCACCCAACCCTCAGCTCTTGGATCGCGCTTCCCGGAGGGGGCCCTTTCACCTCGCCATTCCCCGAATGCACAACGCCTTCTCTCAGACGCGGAGGAAGACGTGCACACGCTGCCGCCTTGGGCCTCCACTCCAGGGACCTGCGGGTGCCGCCAGCACCTCCGGGGCGACAGCGGGCTGCGCGGTGTCAAGGTCGACACACGCCCGGGCCTGGCAACCGAAGGAGACAGCTCCTCCCTGGATTCCGTGCAACACGGTGCTGCCGGGAAAACGTCCGCCCAGGGAAAGATGAGTGCGAACAGAGAAGCGGGGAGGAGAGATGAAGGGCGCGCTTCGTGAGGCACGAGGGTCCGGGCTGTGGGGCCGGCCTCTCCCGGGCCGGCGCCTCCCGTCCTACACGGGGAAGCCGTTGGCTGACTCGCCGGGGGTTGGACCCGCTGAGGTCCAGGCCCCCGACCTCCCTGTGCGAAACAAGGCAGGGTGGAATGCCATCCCCGTCCACGTCCACACACACGTCGCTCCACGGAGAAGGAGGCCTTCTCAACGCTTAGCCCGGAAGCCTCGAGTGAGCACCACAGCCTTACCTCCGAGAAGCAAGCCTGAAGCCGAGCTCCCTTCCGCGAGCAGGCCTCTTTCGCCCAGAGAGAACGCTTGGCCGCGGCGGGGGTGGCGGAAGCCTCAGGGAGGCTGCGTGCCGGGCCTCAGGTCGGGGGCCGTCCTAGAAGGAGGCCCCCGACCTGGGCCTCAGCGAAGCCCTTCGCAAGGGCGTCGGAAGCGGCTCCTGCCCCGACCGTGACGCGGGACCCACGGCAGAGCAAACACACTCGTTGTGAGGGCACGGGAGGCCTTCTGACAGCAGCGCCGCTTCCCTCAGCCGGGCGCCCGCCCTCAGTCGAACCCACCGGAGCCCGCGTTCGGAGTGCACCGAGCTGAACACCCGGCTCTCGGCGAGGTCGTGACGGCGACGCCGGCCTGCAGGCCAAACTCTCTGGGGGCGCCCTGAGCTGGGAGGCTCGCCCGAAACGGAAGGGGGAAGCGCCGAGCCCCTGCCACGGGATTGCTTCAGGACGACGCATTGGCCCAGCAAGCCCCACTCTGTCCCGGGAAGAGAGAAGCGGCTCTGGCACCTAGAAGCACGGAGCAAGGCACCCAACCCTCAGCTCTTGGATCGCGCTTCCCGGAGGGGGCCCTTTCACCTCGCCATTCCCCGAATGCACAACGCCTTCTCTCAGACGCGGAGGAAGACGTGCACACGCTGCCGCCTTGGGCCTCCACTCCAGGGACCTGCGGGTGCCGCCAGCACCTCCGGGGCGACAGCGGGCTGCGCGGTGTCAAGGTCGACACACGCCCGGGCCTGGCAACCGAAGGAGACAGCTCCTCCCTGGATTCCGTGCAACACGGTGCTGCCGGGAAAACGTCCGCCCAGGGAAAGATGAGTGCGAACAGAGAAGCGGGGAGGAGAGATGAAGGGCGCGCTTCGTGAGGCACGAGGGTCCGGGCTGTGGGGCCGGCCTCTCCCGGGCCGGCGCCTCCCGTCCTACACGGGGAAGCCGTTGGCTGACTCGCCGGGGGTTGGACCCGCTGAGGTCCAGGCCCCCGACCTCCCTGTGCGAAACAAGGCAGGGTGGAATGCCATCCCCGTCCACGTCCACACACACGTCGCTCCACGGAGAAGGAGGCCTTCTCAACGCTTAGCCCGGAAGCCTCGAGTGAGCACCACAGCCTTACCTCCGAGAAGCAAGCCTGAAGCCGAGCTCCCTTCCGCGAGCAGGCCTCTTTCGCCCAGAGAGAACGCTTGGCCGCGGCGGGGGTGGCGGAAGCCTCAGGGAGGCTGCGTGCCGGGCCTCAGGTCGGGGGCCGTCCTAGAAGGAGGCCCCCGACCTGGGCCTCAGCGAAGCCCTTCGCAAGGGCGTCGGAAGCGGCTCCTGCCCCGACCGTGACGCGGGACCCACGGCAGAGCAAACACACTCGTGGTGAGGGCACGGGAGGCCTTCTGACAGCAGCGCCGCTTCCCTCAGCCGGGCGCCCGCCCTCAGTCGAACCCACCGGAGCCCGCGTTCGGAGTGCACCGAGCTGAACACCCGGCTCTCGGCGAGGTCGTGACGGCGACGCCGGCCTGCAGGCCAAACTCTCTGGGGGCGCCCTGAGCTGGGAGGCTCGCCCGAAACGGAAGGGGGAAGCGCCGAGCCCCTGCCACGGGATTGCTTCAGGACGACGCATTGGCCCAGCAAGCCCCACTCTGTCCCGGGAAGAGAGAAGCGGCTCTGGCACCTAGAAGCACGGAGCAAGGCACCCAACCCTCAGCTCTTGGATCGCGCTTCCCGGAGGGGGCCCTTTCACCTCGCCATTCCCCGAATGCACAACGCCTTCTCTCAGACGCGGAGGAAGACGTGCACACGCTGCCGCCTTGGGCCTCCACTCCAGGGACCTGCGGGTGCCGCCAGCACCTCCGGGGCGACAGCGGGCTGCGCGGTGTCAAGGTCGACACACGCCCGGGCCTGGCAACCGAAGGAGACAGCTCCTCCCTGGATTCCGTGCAACACGGTGCTGCCGGGAAAACGTCCGCCCAGGGAAAGATGAGTGCGAACAGAGAAGCGGGGAGGAGAGATGAAGGGCGCGCTTCGTGAGGCACGAGGGTCCGGGCTGTGGGGCCGGCCTCTCCCGGGCCGGCGCCTCCCGTCCTACACGGGGAAGCCGTTGGCTGACTCGCCGGGGCTTGGACCCGCTGAGGTCCAGGCCCCCGACCTCCCTGTGCGAAACAAGGCAGGGTGG
Organism: Martes martes; assembly: GCF_963455335.1. Lineage (NCBI taxonomy): Eukaryota > Metazoa > Chordata > Mammalia > Carnivora > Mustelidae > Martes > Martes martes. The sequence goes on from NW_027666479.1 coordinate 134,701, forward strand.
AATGCCATCCCCGTCCACGTCCACACACACGTCGCTCCACGGAGAAGGAGGCCTTCTCAACGCTTAGCCCGGAAGCCTCGAGTGAGCACCACAGCCTTACCTCCGAGAAGCAAGCCTGAAGCCGAGCTCCCTTCCGCGAGCAGGCCTCTTTCGCCCAGAGAGAAAGCTTGGCCGCGGCGGGGGTGGCGGAAGCCTCAGGGAGGCTGCGTGCCGGGCCTCAGGTCGGGGGCCGTCCTAGAAGGAGGCCCCCGACCTGGGCCTCAGCGAAGCCCTTCGCAAGGGCGTCGGAAGCGGCTCCTGCCCCGACCGTGACGCGGGACCCACGGCAGAGCAAACACACTCGTGGTGAGGGCACGGGAGGCCTTCTGACAGCAGCGCCGCTTCCCTCAGCCGGGCGCCCGCCCTCAGTCGAACCCACCGGAGCCCGCGTTCGGAGTGCACCGAGCTGAACACCCGGCTCTCGGCGAGGTCGTGACGGCGACGCCGGCCTGCAGGCCAAACTCTCTGGGGGCGCCCTGAGCTGGGAGGCTCGCCCGAAACGGAAGGGGGAAGCGCCGAGCCCCTGCCACGGGATTGCTTCAGGACGACGCATTGGCCCAGCAAGCCCCACTCTGTCCCGGGAAGAGAGAAGCGGCTCTGGCACCTAGAAGCACGGAGCAAGGCACCCAACCCTCAGCTCTTGGATCGCGCTTCCCGGAGGGGGCCCTTTCACCTCGCCATTCCCCGAATGCACAACGCCTTCTCTCAGACGCGGAGGAAGACGTGCACACGCTGCCGCCTTGGGCCTCCACTCCAGGGACCTGCGGGTGCCGCCAGCACCTCCGGGGCGACAGCGGGCTGCGCGGTGTCAAGGTCGACACACGCCCGGGCCTGGCAACCGAAGGAGACAGCTCCTCCCTGGATTCCGTGCAACACGGTGCTGCCGGGAAAACGTCCGCCCAGGGAAAGATGAGTGCGAACAGAGAAGCGGGGAGGAGAGATGAAGGGCGCGCTTCGTGAGGCACGAGGGTCCGGGCTGTGGGGCCGGCCTCTCCCGGGCCGGCGCCTCCCGTCCTACACGGGGAAGCCGTTGGCTGACTCGCCGGGGGTTGGACCCGCTGAGGTCCAGGCCCCCGACCTCCCTGTGCGAAACAAGGCAGGGTGGAATGCCATCCCCGTCCACGTCCACACACACGTCGCTCCACGGAGAAGGAGGCCTTCTCAACGCTTAGCCCGGAAACCTCGAGTGAGCACCACAGCCTTACCTCCGAGAAGCAAGCCTGAAGCCGAGCTCCCTTCCGCGAGCAGGCCTCTTTCGCCCAGAGAGAACGCTTGGCCGCGGCGGGGGTGGCGGAAGCCTCAGGGAGGCTGCGTGCCGGGCCTCAGGTCGGGGGCCGTCCTAGAAGGAGGCCCCCGACCTGGGCCTCAGCGAAGCCCTTCGCAAGGGCGTCGGAAGCGGCTCCTGCCCCGACCGTGACGCGGGACCCACGGCAGAGCAAACACACTCGTGGTGAGGGCACGGGAGGCCTTCTGACAGCAGCGCCGCTTCCCTCAGCCGGGCGCCCGCCCTCAGTCGAACCCACCGGAGCCCGCGTTCGGAGTGCACCGAGCTGAACACCCGGCTCTCGGCGAGGTCGTGACGGCGACGCCGGCCTGCAGGCCAAACTCTCTGGGGGCGCCCTGAGCTGGGAGGCTCGCCCGAAACGGAAGGGGGAAGCGCCGAGCCCCTGCCACGGGATTGCTTCAGGACGACGCATTGGCCCAGCAAGCCCCACTCTGTCCCGGGAAGAGAGAAGCGGCTCTGGCACCTAGAAGCACGGAGCAAGGCACCCAACCCTCAGCTCTTGGATCGCGCTTCCCGGAGGGGGCCCTTTCACCTCACCATTCCCCGAATGCACAACGCCTTCTCTCAGACGCGGAGGAAGACGTGCACACGCTGCCGCCTTGGGCCTCCACTCCAGGGACCTGCGGGTGCCGCCAGCACCTCCGGGGCGACAGCGGGCTGCGCGGTGTCAAGGTCGACACACGCCCGGGCCTGGCAACCGAAGGAGACAGCTCCTCCCTGGATTCCGTGCAACACGGTGCTGCCGGGAAAACGTCCGCCCAGGGAAAGATGAGTGCGAACAGAGAAGCGGGGAGGAGAGATGAAGGGCGCGCTTCGTGAGGCACGAGGGTCCGGGCTGTGGGGCCGGCCTCTCCCGGGCCGGCGCCTCACGTCCTACACGGGGAAGCCGTTGGCTGACTCGCCGGGGGTTGGACCCGCTGAGGTCCAGGCCCCCGACCTCCCTGTGCGAAACAAGGCAGGGTGGAATGCCATCCCCGTCCACGTCCACACACACGTCGCTCCACGGAGAAGGAGGCCTTCTCAACGCTTAGCCCGGAAGCCTCGAGTGAGCACCACAGCCTTACCTCCGAGAAGCAAGCCTGAAGCCGAGCTCCCTTCCGCGAGCAGGCCTCTTTCGCCCAGAGAGAACGCTTGGCCGCGGCGGGGGTGGCGGAAGCCTCAGGGAGGCTGCGTGCCGGGCCTCAGGTCGGGGGCCGTCCTAGAAGGAGGCCCCCGACCTGGGCCTCAGCGAAGCCCTTCGCAAGGGCGTCGGAAGCGGCTCCTGCCCCGACCGTGACGCGGGACCCACGGCAGAGCAAACACACTCGTGGTGAGGGCACGGGAGGCCTTCTGACAGCAGCGCCGCTTCCCTCAGCCGGGCGCCCGCCCTCAGTCGAACCCACCGGAGCCCGCGTTCGGAGTGCACCGAGCTGAACACCCGGCTCTCGGCGAGGTCGTGACGGCGACGCCGGCCTGCAGGCCAAACTCTCTGGGGGCGCCCTGAGCTGGGAGGCTCGCCCGAAACGGAAGGGGGAAGCGCCGAGCCCCTGCCACGGGATTGCTTCAGGACGACGCATTGGCCCAGCAAGCCCCACTCTGTCCCGGGAAGAGAGAAGCGGCTCTGGCACCTAGAAGCACGGAGCAAGGCACCCAACCCTCAGCTCTTGGATCGCGCTTCCCGGAGGGGGCCCTTTCACCTCGCCATTCCCCGAATGCACAACGCCTTCTCTCAGACGCGGAGGAAGACGTGCACACGCTGCCGCCTTGGGCCTCCACTCCAGGGACCTGCGGGTGCCGCCAGCACCTCCGGGGCGACAGCGGGCTGCGCGGTGTCAAGGTCGACACACGCCCGGGCCTGGCAACCGAAGGAGACAGCTCCTCCCTGGATTCCGTGCAACACGGTGCTGCCGGGAAAACGTCCGCCCAGGGAAAGATGAGTGCGAACAGAGAAGCGGGGAGGAGAGATGAAGGGCGCGCTTCGTGAGGCACGAGGGTCCGGGCTGTGGGGCCGGCCTCTCCCGGGCCGGCGCCTCCCGTCCTACACGGGGAAGCCGTTGGCTGACTCGCCGGGGGTTGGACCCGCTGAGGTCCAGGCCCCCGACCTCCCTGTGCGAAACAAGGCAGGGTGGAATGCCATCCCCGTCCACGTCCACACACACGTCGCTCCACGGAGAAGGAGGCCTTCTCAACGCTTAGCCCGGAAGCCTCGAGTGAGCACCACAGCCTTACCTCCGAGAAGCAAGCCTGAAGCCGAGCTCCCTTCCGCGAGCAGGCCTCTTTCGCCCAGAGAGAAAGCTTGGCCGCGGCGGGGGTGGCGGAAGCCTCAGGGAGGCTGCGTGCCGGGCCTCAGGTCGGGGGCCGTCCTAGAAGGAGGCCCCCGACCTGGGCCTCAGCGAAGCCCTTCGCAAGGGCGTCGGAAGCGGCTCCTGCCCCGACCGTGACGCGGGACCCACGGCAGAGCAAACACACTCGTGGTGAGGGCACGGGAGGCCTTCTGACAGCAGCGCCGCTTCCCTCAGCCGGGCGCCCGCCCTCAGTCGAACCCACCGGAGCCCGCGTTCGGAGTGCACCGAGCTGAACACCCGGCTCTCGGCGAGGTCGTGACGGCGACGCCGGCCTGCAGGCCAAACTCTCTGGGGGCGCCCTGAGCTGGGAGGCTCGCCCGAAACGGAAGGGGGAAGCGCCGAGCCCCTGCCACGGGATTGCTTCAGGACGACGCATTGGCCCAGCAAGCCCCACTCTGTCCCGGGAAGAGAGAAGCGGCTCTGGCACCTAGAAGCACGGAGCAAGGCACCCAACCCTCAGCTCTTGGATCGCGCTTCCCGGAGGGGGCCCTTTCACCTCGCCATTCCCCGAATGCACAACGCCTTCTCTCAGACGCGGAGGAAGACGTGCACACGCTGCCGCCTTGGGCCTCCACTCCAGGGACCTGCGGGTGCCGCCAGCACCTCCGGGGCGACAGGGGGCTGCGCGGTGTCAAGGTCGACACACGCCCGGGCCTGGCAACCGAAGGAGACAGCTCCTCCCTGGATTCCGTGCAACCCGGTGCTGCCGGGAAAACGTCCGCCCAGGGAAAGATGAGTGCGAACAGAGAAGCGGGGAGGAGAGATGAAGGGCGCGCTTCGTGAGGCACGAGGGTCCGGGCTGTGGGGCCGGCCTCTCCCGGGCCGGCGCCTCCCGTCCTACACGGGGAAGCCGTTGGCTGACTCGCCGGGGGTTGGACCCGCTGAGGTCCAGGCCCCCGACCTCCCTGTGCGAAACAAGGCAGGGTGGAATGCCATCCCCGTCCACGTCCACACACACGTCGCTCCACGGAGAAGGAGGCCTTCTCAACGCTTAGCCCGGAAGCCTCGAGTGAGCACCACAGCCTTACCTCCGAGAAGCAAGCCTGAAGCCGAGCTCCCTTCCGCGAGCAGGCCTCTTTCGCCCAGAGAGAACGCTTGGCCGCGGCGGGGGTGGCGGAAGCCTCAGGGAGGCTGCGTGCCGGGCCTCAGGTCGGGGGCCGTCCTAGAAGGAGGCCCCCGACCTGGGCCTCAGCGAAGCCCTTCGCAAGGGCGTCGGAAGCGGCTCCTGCCCCGACCGTGACGCGGGACCCACGGCAGAGCAAACACACTCGTGGTGAGGGCACGGGAGGCCTTCTGACAGCAGCGCCGCTTCCCTCAGCCGGGCGCCCGCCCTCAGTCGAACCCACCGGAGCCCGCGTTCGGAGTGCACCGAGCTGAACACCCGGCTCTCGGCGAGGTCGTGACGGCGACGCCGGCCTGCAGGCCAAACTCTCTGGGGGCGCCCTGAGCTGGGAGGCTCGCCCGAAACGGAAGGGGGAAGCGCCGAGCCCCTGCCACGGGATTGCTTCAGGACGACGCATTGGCCCAGCAAGCCCCACTCTGTCCCGGGAAGAGAGAAGCGGCTCTGGCACCTAGAAGCACGGAGCAAGGCACCCAACCCTCAGCTCTTGGATCGCGCTTCCCGGAGGGGGCCCTTTCACCTCGCCATTCCCCGAATGCACAACGCCTTCTCTCAGACGCGGAGGAAGACGTGCACACGCTGCCGCCTTGGGCCTCCACTCCAGGGACCTGCGGGTGCCGCCAGCACCTCCGGGGCGACAGCGGGCTGCGCGGTGTCAAGGTCGACACACGCCCGGGCCTGGCAACCGAAGGAGACAGCTCCTCCCTGGATTCCGTGCAACACGGTGCTGCCGGGAAAACGTCCGCCCAGGGAAAGATGAGTGCGAACAGAGAAGCGGGGAGGAGAGATGAAGGGCGCGCTTCGTGAGGCACGAGGGTCCGGGCTGTGGGGCCGGCCTCTCCCGGGCCGGCGCCTCACGTCCTACACGGGGAAGCCGTTGGCTGACTCGCCGGGGGTTGGACCCGCTGAGGTCCAGGCCCCCGACCTCCCTGTGCGAAACAAGGCAGGGTGGAATGCCATCCCCGTCCACGTCCACACACACGTCGCTCCACGGAGAAGGAGGCCTTCTCAACGCTTAGCCCGGAAGCCTCGAGTGAGCACCACAGCCTTACCTCCGAGAAGCAAGCCTGAAGCCGAGCTCCCTTCCGCGAGCAGGCCTCTTTCGCCCAGAGAGAACGCTTGGCCGCGGCGGGGGTGGCGGAAGCCTCAGGGAGGCTGCGTGCCGGGCCTCAGGTCGGGGGCCGTCCTAGAAGGAGGCCCCCGACCTGGGCCTCAGCGAAGCCCTTCGCAAGGGCGTCGGAAGCGGCTCCTGCCCCGACCGTGACGCGGGACCCACGGCAGAGCAAACACACTCGTGGTGAGGGCACGGGAGGCCTTCTGACAGCAGCGCCGCTTCCCTCAGCCGGGCGCCCGCCCTCAGTCGAACCCACCGGAGCCCGCGTTCGGAGTGCACCGAGCTGAACACCCGGCTCTCGGCGAGGTCGTGACGGCGACGCCGGCCTGCAGGCCAAACTCTCTGGGGGCGCCCTGAGCTGGGAGGCTCGCCCGAAACGGAAGGGGGAAGCGCCGAGCCCCTGCCACGGGATTGCTTCAGGACGACGCATTGGCCCAGCAAGCCCCACTCTGTCCCGGGAAGAGAGAAGCGGCTCTGGCACCTAGAAGCACGGAGCAAGGCACCCAACCCTCAGCTCTTGGATCGCGCTTCCCGGAGGGGGCCCTTTCACCTCGCCATTCCCCGAATGCACAACGCCTTCTCTCAGACGCGGAGGAAGACGTGCACACGCTGCCGCCTTGGGCCTCCACTCCAGGGACCTGCGGGTGCCGCCAGCACCTCCGGGGCGACAGCGGGCTGCGCGGTGTCAAGGTCGACACACGCCCGGGCCTGGCAACCGAAGGAGACAGCTCCTCCCTGGATTCCGTGCAACACGGTGCTGCCGGGAAAACGTCCGCCCAGGGAAAGATGAGTGCGAACAGAGAAGCGGGGAGGAGAGATGAAGGGCGCGCTTCGTGAGGCACGAGGGTCCGGGCTGTGGGGCCGGCCTCTCCCGGGCCGGCGCCTCACGTCCTACACGGGGAAGCCGTTGGCTGACTCGCCGGGGGTTGGACCCGCTGAGGTCCAGGCCCCCGACCTCCCTGTGCGAAACAAGGCAGGGTGGAATGCCATCCCCGTCCACGTCCACACACACGTCGCTCCACGGAGAAGGAGGCCTTCTCAACGCTTAGCCCGGAAGCCTCGAGTGAGCACCACAGCCTTACCTCCGAGAAGCAAGCCTGAAGCCGAGCTCCCTTCCGCGAGCAGGCCTCTTTCGCCCAGAGAGAAAGCTTGGCCGCGGCGGGGGTGGCGGAAGCCTCAGGGAGGCTGCGTGCCGGGCCTCAGGTCGGGGGCCGTCCTAGAAGGAGGCCCCCGACCTGGGCCTCAGCGAAGCCCTTCGCAAGGGCGTCGGAAGCGGCTCCTGCCCCGACCGTGACGCGGGACCCACGGCAGAGCAAACACACTCGTGGTGAGGGCACGGGAGGCCTTCTGACAGCAGCGCCGCTTCCCTCAGCCGGGCGCCCGCCCTCAGTCGAACCCACCGGAGCCCGCGTTCGGAGTGCACCGAGCTGAACACCCGGCTCTCGGCGAGGTCGTGACGGCGACGCCGGCCTGCAGGCCAAACTCTCTGGGGGCGCCCTGAGCTGGGAGGCTCGCCCGAAACGGAAGGGGGAAGCGCCGAGCCCCTGCCACGGGATTGCTTCAGGACGACGCATTGGCCCAGCAAGCCCCACTCTGTCCCGGGAAGAGAGAAGCGGCTCTGGCACCTAGAAGCACGGAGCAAGGCACCCAACCCTCAGCTCTTGGATCGCGCTTCCCGGAGGGGGCCCTTTCACCTCGCCATTCCCCGAATGCACAACGCCTTCTCTCAGACGCGGAGGAAGACGTGCACACGCTGCCGCCTTGGGCCTCCACTCCAGGGACCTGCGGGTGCCGCCAGCACCTCCGGGGCGACAGCGGGCTGCGCGGTGTCAAGGTCGACACACGCCCGGGCCTGGCAACCGAAGGAGACAGCTCCTCCCTGGATTCCGTGCAACACGGTGCTGCCGGGAAAACGTCCGCCCAGGGAAAGATGAGTGCGAACAGAGAAGCGGGGAGGAGAGATGAAGGGCGCGCTTCGTGAGGCACGAGGGTCCAGGCTGTGGGGCCGGCCTCTCCCGGGCCGGCGCCTCACGTCCTACACGGGGAAGCCGTTGGCTGACTCGCCGGGGGTTGGACCCGCTGAGGTCCAGGCCCCCGACCTCCCTGTGCGAAACAAGGCAGGGTGGAATGCCATCCCCGTCCACGTCCACACACACGTCGCTCCACGGAGAAGGAGGCCTTCTCAACGCTTAGCCCGGAAGCCTCGAGTGAGCACCACAGCCTTACCTCCGAGAAGCAAGCCTGAAGCCGAGCTCCCTTCCGCGAGCAGGCCTCTTTCGCCCAGAGAGAAAGCTTGGCCGCGGCGGGGGTGGCGGAAGCCTCAGGGAGGCTGCGTGCCGGGCCTCAGGTCGGGGGCCGTCCTAGAAGGAGGCCCCCGACCTGGGCCTCAGCGAAGCCCTTCGCAAGGGCGTCGGAAGCGGCTCCTGCCCCGACCGTGACGCGGGACCCACGGCAGAGCAAACACACTCGTTGTGAGGGCACGGGAGGCCTTCTGACAGCAGCGCCGCTTCCCTCAGCCGGGCGCCCGCCCTCAGTCGAACCCACCGGAGCCCGCGTTCGGAGTGCACCGAGCTGAACACCCGGCTCTCGGCGAGGTCGTGACGGCGACGCCGGCCTGCAGGCCAAACTCTCTGGGGGCGCCCTGAGCTGGGAGGCTCGCCCGAAACGGAAGGGGGAAGCGCCGAGCCCCTGCCACGGGATTGCTTCAGGACGACGCATTGGCCCAGCAAGCCCCACTCTGTCCCGGGAAGAGAGAAGCGGCTCTGGCACCTAGAAGCACGGAGCAAGGCACCCAACCCTCAGCTCTTGGATCGCGCTTCCCGGAGGGGGCCCTTTCACCTCGCCATTCCCCGAATGCACAACGCCTTCTCTCAGACGCGGAGGAAGACGTGCACACGCTGCCGCCTTGGGCCTCCACTCCAGGGACCTGCGGGTGCCGCCAGCACCTCCGGGGCGACAGCGGGCTGCGCGGTGTCAAGGTCGACACACGCCCGGGCCTGGCAACCGAAGGAGACAGCTCCTCCCTGGATTCCGTGCAACCCGGTGCTGCCGGGAAAACGTCCGCCCAGGGAAAGATGAGTGCGAACAGAGAAGCGGGGAGGAGAGATGAAGGGCGCGCTTCGTGAGGCACGAGGGTCCGGGCTGTGGGGCCGGCCTCTCCCGGGCCGGCGCCTCCCGTCCTACACGGGGAAGCCGTTGGCTGACTCGCCGGGGGTTGGACCCGCTGAGGTCCAGGCCCCCGACCTCCCTGTGCGAAACAAGGCAGGGTGGAATGCCATCCCCGTCCACGTCCACACACACGTCGCTCCACGGAGAAGGAGGCCTTCTCAACGCTTAGCCCGGAAGCCTCGAGTGAGCACCACAGCCTTACCTCCGAGAAGCAAGCCTGAAGCCGAGCTCCCTTCCGCGAGCAGGCCTCTTTCGCCCAGAGAGAACGCTTGGCCGCGGCGGGGGTGGCGGAAGCCTCAGGGAGGCTGCGTGCCGGGCCTCAGGTCGGGGGCCGTCCTAGAAGGAGGCCCCCGACCTGGGCCTCAGCGAAGCCCTTCGCAAGGGCGTCGGAAGCGGCTCCTGCCCCGACCGTGACGCGGGACCCACGGCAGAGCAAACACACTCGTGGTGAGGGCACGGGAGGCCTTCTGACAGCAGCGCCGCTTCCCTCAGCCGGGCGCCCGCCCTCAGTCGAACCCACCGGAGCCCGCGTTCGGAGTGCACCGAGCTGAACACCCGGCTCTCGGCGAGGTCGTGACGGCGACGCCGGCCTGCAGGCCAAACTCTCTGGGGGCGCCCTGAGCTGGGAGGCTCGCCCGAAACGGAAGGGGGAAGCGCCGAGCCCCTGCCACGGGATTGCTTCAGGACGACGCATTGGCCCAGCAAGCCCCACTCTGTCCCGGGAAGAGAGAAGCGGCTCTGGCACCTAGAAGCACGGAGCAAGGCACCCAACCCTCAGCTCTTGGATCGCGCTTCCCGGAGGGGGCCCTTTCACCTCGCCATTCCCCGAATGCACAACGCCTTCTCTCAGACGCGGAGGAAGACGTGCACACGCTGCCGCCTTGGGCCTCCACTCCAGGGACCTGCGGGTGCCGCCAGCACCTCCGGGGCGACAGCGGGCTGCGCGGTGTCAAGGTCGACACACGCCCGGGCCTGGCAACCGAAGGAGACAGCTCCTCCCTGGATTCCGTGCAACACGGTGCTGCCGGGAAAACGTCCGCCCAGGGAAAGATGAGTGCGAACAGAGAAGCGGGGAGGAGAGATGAAGGGCGCGCTTCGTGAGGCACGAGGGTCCGGGCTGTGGGGCCGGCCTCTCCCGGGCCGGCGCCTCACGTCCTACACGGGGAAGCCGTTGGCTGACTCGCCGGGGGTTGGACCCGCTGAGGTCCAGGCCCCCGACCTCCCTGTGCGAAACAAGGCAGGGTGGAATGCCATCCCCGTCCACGTCCACACACACGTCGCTCCACGGAGAAGGAGGCCTTCTCAACGCTTAGCCCGGAAGCCTCGAGTGAGCACCACAGCCTTACCTCCGAGAAGCAAGCCTGAAGCCGAGCTCCCTTCCGCGAGCAGGCCTCTTTCGCCCAGAGAGAACGCTTGGCCGCGGCGGGGGTGGCGGAAGCCTCAGGGAGGCTGCGTGCCGGGCCTCAGGTCGGGGGCCGTCCTAGAAGGAGGCCCCCGACCTGGGCCTCAGCGAAGCCCTTCGCAAGGGCGTCGGAAGCGGCTCCTGCCCCGACCGTGACGCGGGACCCACGGCAGAGCAAACACACTCGTGGTGAGGGCACGGGAGGCCTTCTGACAGCAGCGCCGCTTCCCTCAGCCGGGCGCCCGCCCTCAGTCGAACCCACCGGAGCCCGCGTTCGGAGTGCACCGAGCTGAACACCCGGCTCTCGGCGAGGTCGTGACGGCGACGCCGGCCTGCAGGCCAAACTCTCTGGGGGCGCCCTGAGCTGGGAGGCTCGCCCGAAACGGAAGGGGGAAGCGCCGAGCCCCTGCCACGGGATTGCTTCAGGACGACGCATTGGCCCAGCAAGCCCCACTCTGTCCCGGGAAGAGAGAAGCGGCTCTGGCACCTAGAAGCACGGAGCAAGGCACCCAACCCTCAGCTCTTGGATCGCGCTTCCCGGAGGGGGCCCTTTCACCTCGCCATTCCCCGAATGCACAACGCCTTCTCTCAGACGCGGAGGAAGACGTGCACACGCTGCCGCCTTGGGCCTCCACTCCAGGGACCTGCGGGTGCCGCCAGCACCTCCGGGGCGACAGGGGGCTGCGCGGTGTCAAGGTCGACACACGCCCGGGCCTGGCAACCGAAGGAGACAGCTCCTCCCTGGATTCCGTGCAACACGGTGCTGCCGGGAAAACGTCCGCCCAGGGAAAGATGAGTGCGAACAGAGAAGCGGGGAGGAGAGATGAAGGGCGCGCTTCGTGAGGCACGAGGGTCCGGGCTGTGGGGCCGGCCTCTCCCGGGCCGGCGCCTCACGTCCTACACGGGGAAGCCGTTGGCTGACTCGCCGGGGGTTGGACCCGCTGAGGTCCAGGCCCCCGACCTCCCTGTGCGAAACAAGGCAGGGTGGAATGCCATCCCCGTCCACGTCCACACACACGTCGCTCCACGGAGAAGGAGGCCTTCTCAACGCTTAGCCCGGAAGCCTCGAGTGAGCACCACAGCCTTACCTCCGAGAAGCAAGCCTGAAGCCGAGCTCCCTTCCGCGAGCAGGCCTCTTTCGCCCAGAGAGAAAGCTTGGCCGCGGCGGGGGTGGCGGAAGCCTCAGGGAGGCTGCGTGCCGGGCCTCAGGTCGGGGGCCGTCCTAGAAGGAGGCCCCCGACCTGGGCCTCAGCGAAGCCCTTCGCAAGGGCGTCGGAAGCGGCTCCTGCCCCGACCGTGACGCGGGACCCACGGCAGAGCAAACACACTCGTGGTGAGGGCACGGGAGGCCTTCTGACAGCAGCGCCGCTTCCCTCAGCCGGGCGCCCGCCCTCAGTCGAACCCACCGGAGCCCGCGTTCGGAGTGCACCGAGCTGAACACCCGGCTCTCGGCGAGGTCGTGACGGCGACGCCGGCCTGCAGGCCAAACTCTCTGGGGGCGCCCTGAGCTGGGAGGCTCGCCCGAAACGGAAGGGGGAAGCGCCGAGCCCCTGCCACGGGATTGCTTCAGGACGACGCATTGGCCCAGCAAGCCCCACTCTGTCCCGGGAAGAGAGAAGCGGCTCTGGCACCTAGAAGCACGGAGCAAGGCACCCAACCCTCAGCTCTTGGATCGCGCTTCCCGGAGGGGGCCCTTTCACCTCGCCATTCCCCGAATGCACAACGCCTTCTCTCAGACGCGGAGGAAGACGTGCACACGCTGCCGCCTTGGGCCTCCACTCCAGGGACCTGCGGGTGCCGCCAGCACCTCCGGGGCGACAGCGGGCTGCGCGGTGTCAAGGTCGACACACGCCCGGGCCTGGCAACCGAAGGAGACAGCTCCTCCCTGGATTCCGTGCAACACGGTGCTGCCGGGAAAACGTCCGCCCAGGGAAAGATGAGTGCGAACAGAGAAGCGGGGAGGAGAGATGAAGGGCGCGCTTCGTGAGGCACGAGGGTCCGGGCTGTGGGGCCGGCCTCTCCCGGGCCGGCGCCTCACGTCCTACACGGGGAAGCCGTTGGCTGACTCGCCGGGGGTTGGACCCGCTGAGGTCCAGGCCCCCGACCTCCCTGTGCGAAACAAGGCAGGGTGGAATGCCATCCCCGTCCACGTCCACACACACGTCGCTCCACGGAGAAGGAGGCCTTCTCAACGCTTAGCCCGGAAGCCTCGAGTGAGCACCACAGCCTTACCTCCGAGAAGCAAGCCTGAAGCCGAGCTCCCTTCCGCGAGCAGGCCTCTTTCGCCCAGAGAGAAAGCTTGGCCGCGGCGGGGGTGGCGGAAGCCTCAGGGAGGCTGCGTGCCGGGCCTCAGGTCGGGGGCCGTCCTAGAAGGAGGCCCCCGACCTGGGCCTCAGCGAAGCCCTTCGCAAGGGCGTCGGAAGCGGCTCCTGCCCCGACCGTGACGCGGGACCCACGGCAGAGCAAACACACTCGTTGTGAGGGCACGGGAGGCCTTCTGACAGCAGCGCCGCTTCCCTCAGCCGGGCGCCCGCCCTCAGTCGAACCCACCGGAGCCCGCGTTCGGAGTGCACCGAGCTGAACACCCGGCTCTCGGCGAGGTCGTGACGGCGACGCCGGCCTGCAGGCCAAACTCTCTGGGGGCGCCCTGAGCTGGGAGGCTCGCCCGAAACGGAAGGGGGAAGCGCCGAGCCCCTGCCACGGGATTGCTTCAGGACGACGCATTGGCCCAGCAAGCCCCACTCTGTCCCGGGAAGAGAGAAGCGGCTCTGGCACCTAGAAGCACGGAGCAAGGCACCCAACCCTCAGCTCTTGGATCGCGCTTCCCGGAGGGGGCCCTTTCACCTCGCCATTCCCCGAATGCACAACGCCTTCTCTCAGACGCGGAGGAAGACGTGCACACGCTGCCGCCTTGGGCCTCCACTCCAGGGACCTGCGGGTGCCGCCAGCACCTCCGGGGCGACAGCGGGCTGCGCGGTGTCAAGGTCGACACACGCCCGGGCCTGGCAACCGAAGGAGACAGCTCCTCCCTGGATTCCGTGCAACCCGGTGCTGCCGGGAAAACGTCCGCCCAGGGAAAGATGAGTGCGAACAGAGAAGCGGGGAGGAGAGATGAAGGGCGCGCTTCGTGAGGCACGAGGGTCCGGGCTGTGGGGCCGGCCTCTCCCGGGCCGGCGCCTCCCGTCCTACACGGGGAAGCCGTTGGCTGACTCGCCGGGGGTTGGACCCGCTGAGGTCCAGGCCCCCGACCTCCCTGTGCGAAACAAGGCAGGGTGGAATGCCATCCCCGTCCACGTCCACACACACGTCGCTCCACGGAGAAGGAGGCCTTCTCAACGCTTAGCCCGGAAGCCTCGAGTGAGCACCACAGCCTTACCTCCGAGAAGCAAGCCTGAAGCCGAGCTCCCTTCCGCGAGCAGGCCTCTTTCGCCCAGAGAGAACGCTTGGCCGCGGCGGGGGTGGCGGAAGCCTCAGGGAGGCTGCGTGCCGGGCCTCAGGTCGGGGGCCGTCCTAGAAGGAGGCCCCCGACCTGGGCCTCAGCGAAGCCCTTCGCAAGGGCGTCGGAAGCGGCTCCTGCCCCGACCGTGACGCGGGACCCACGGCAGAGCAAACACACTCGTGGTGAGGGCACGGGAGGCCTTCTGACAGCAGCGCCGCTTCCCTCAGCCGGGCGCCCGCCCTCAGTCGAACCCACCGGAGCCCGCGTTCGGAGTGCACCGAGCTGAACACCCGGCTCTCGGCGAGGTCGTGACGGCGACGCCGGCCTGCAGGCCAAACTCTCTGGGGGCGCCCTGAGCTGGGAGGCTCGCCCGAAACGGAAGGGGGAAGCGCCGAGCCCCTGCCACGGGATTGCTTCAGGACGACGCATTGGCCCAGCAAGCCCCACTCTGTCCCGGGAAGAGAGAAGCGGCTCTGGCACCTAGAAGCACGGAGCAAGGCACCCAACCCTCAGCTCTTGGATCGCGCTTCCCGGAGGGGGCCCTTTCACCTCGCCATTCCCCGAATGCACAACGCCTTCTCTCAGACGCGGAGGAAGACGTGCACACGCTGCCGCCTTGGGCCTCCACTCCAGGGACCTGCGGGTGCCGCCAGCACCTCCGGGGCGACAGCGGGCTGCGCGGTGTCAAGGTCGACACACGCCCGGGCCTGGCAACCGAAGGAGACAGCTCCTCCCTGGATTCCGTGCAACACGGTGCTGCCGGGAAAACGTCCGCCCAGGGAAAGATGAGTGCGAACAGAGAAGCGGGGAGGAGAGATGAAGGGCGCGCTTCGTGAGGCACGAGGGTCCGGGCTGTGGGGCCGGCCTCTCCCGGGCCGGCGCCTCACGTCCTACACGGGGAAGCCGTTGGCTGACTCGCCGGGGGTTGGACCCGCTGAGGTCCAGGCCCCCGACCTCCCTGTGCGAAACAAGGCAGGGTGGAATGCCATCCCCGTCCACGTCCACACACACGTCGCTCCACGGAGAAGGAGGCCTTCTCAACGCTTAGCCCGGAAGCCTCGAGTGAGCACCACAGCCTTACCTCCGAGAAGCAAGCCTGAAGCCGAGCTCCCTTCCGCGAGCAGGCCTCTTTCGCCCAGAGAGAACGCTTGGCCGCGGCGGGGGTGGCGGAAGCCTCAGGGAGGCTGCGTGCCGGGCCTCAGGTCGGGGGCCGTCCTAGAAGGAGGCCCCCGACCTGGGCCTCAGCGAAGCCCTTCGCAAGGGCGTCGGAAGCGGCTCCTGCCCCGACCGTGACGCGGGACCCACGGCAGAGCAAACACACTCGTGGTGAGGGCACGGGAGGCCTTCTGACAGCAGCGCCGCTTCCCTCAGCCGGGCGCCCGCCCTCAGTCGAACCCACCGGAGCCCGCGTTCGGAGTGCACCGAGCTGAACACCCGGCTCTCGGCGAGGTCGTGACGGCGACGCCGGCCTGCAGGCCAAACTCTCTGGGGGCGCCCTGAGCTGGGAGGCTCGCCCGAAACGGAAGGGGGAAGCGCCGAGCCCCTGCCACGGGATTGCTTCAGGACGACGCATTGGCCCAGCAAGCCCCACTCTGTCCCGGGAAGAGAGAAGCGGCTCTGGCACCTAGAAGCACGGAGCAAGGCACCCAACCCTCAGCTCTTGGATCGCGCTTCCCGGAGGGGGCCCTTTCACCTCGCCATTCCCCGAATGCACAACGCCTTCTCTCAGACGCGGAGGAAGACGTGCACACGCTGCCGCCTTGGGCCTCCACTCCAGGGACCTGCGGGTGCCGCCAGCACCTCCGGGGCGACAGGGGGCTGCGCGGTGTCAAGGTCGACACACGCCCGGGCCTGGCAACCGAAGGAGACAGCTCCTCCCTGGATTCCGTGCAACACGGTGCTGCCGGGAAAACGTCCGCCCAGGGAAAGATGAGTGCGAACAGAGAAGCGGGGAGGAGAGATGAAGGGCGCGCTTCGTGAGGCACGAGGGTCCGGGCTGTGGGGCCGGCCTCTCCCGGGCCGGCGCCTCACGTCCTACACGGGGAAGCCGTTGGCTGACTCGCCGGGGGTTGGACCCGCTGAGGTCCAGGCCCCCGACCTCCCTGTGCGAAACAAGGCAGGGTGGAATGCCATCCCCGTCCACGTCCACACACACGTCGCTCCACGGAGAAGGAGGCCTTCTCAACGCTTAGCCCGGAAGCCTCGAGTGAGCACCACAGCCTTACCTCCGAGAAGCAAGCCTGAAGCCGAGCTCCCTTCCGCGAGCAGGCCTCTTTCGCCCAGAGAGAAAGCTTGGCCGCGGCGGGGGTGGCGGAAGCCTCAGGGAGGCTGCGTGCCGGGCCTCAGGTCGGGGGCCGTCCTAGAAGGAGGCCCCCGACCTGGGCCTCAGCGAAGCCCTTCGCAAGGGCGTCGGAAGCGGCTCCTGCCCCGACCGTGACGCGGGACCCACGGCAGAGCAAACACACTCGTGGTGAGGGCACGGGAGGCCTTCTGACAGCAGCGCCGCTTCCCTCAGCCGGGCGCCCGCCCTCAGTCGAACCCACCGGAGCCCGCGTTCGGAGTGCACCGAGCTGAACACCCGGCTCTCGGCGAGGTCGTGACGGCGACGCCGGCCTGCAGGCCAAACTCTCTGGGGGCGCCCTGAGCTGGGAGGCTCGCCCGAAACGGAAGGGGGAAGCGCCGAGCCCCTGCCACGGGATTGCTTCAGGACGACGCATTGGCCCAGCAAGCCCCACTCTGTCCCGGGAAGAGAGAAGCGGCTCTGGCACCTAGAAGCACGGAGCAAGGCACCCAACCCTCAGCTCTTGGATCGCGCTTCCCGGAGGGGGCCCTTTCACCTCGCCATTCCCCGAATGCACAACGCCTTCTCTCAGACGCGGAGGAAGACGTGCACACGCTGCCGCCTTGGGCCTCCACTCCAGGGACCTGCGGGTGCCGCCAGCACCTCCGGGGCGACAGCGGGCTGCGCGGTGTCAAGGTCGACACACGCCCGGGCCTGGCAACCGAAGGAGACAGCTCCTCCCTGGATTCCGTGCAACACGGTGCTGCCGGGAAAACGTCCGCCCAGGGAAAGATGAGTGCGAACAGAGAAGCGGGGAGGAGAGATGAAGGGCGCGCTTCGTGAGGCACGAGGGTCCGGGCTGTGGGGCCGGCCTCTCCCGGGCCGGCGCCTCACGTCCTACACGGGGAAGCCGTTGGCTGACTCGCCGGGGGTTGGACCCGCTGAGGTCCAGGCCCCCGACCTCCCTGTGCGAAACAAGGCAGGGTGGAATGCCATCCCCGTCCACGTCCACACACACGTCGCTCCACGGAGAAGGAGGCCTTCTCAACGCTTAGCCCGGAAGCCTCGAGTGAGCACCACAGCCTTACCTCCGAGAAGCAAGCCTGAAGCCGAGCTCCCTTCCGCGAGCAGGCCTCTTTCGCCCAGAGAGAAAGCTTGGCCGCGGCGGGGGTGGCGGAAGCCTCAGGGAGGCTGCGTGCCGGGCCTCAGGTCGGGGGCCGTCCTAGAAGGAGGCCCCCGACCTGGGCCTCAGCGAAGCCCTTCGCAAGGGCGTCGGAAGCGGCTCCTGCCCCGACCGTGACGCGGGACCCACGGCAGAGCAAACACACTCGTTGTGAGGGCACGGGAGGCCTTCTGACAGCAGCGCCGCTTCCCTCAGCCGGGCGCCCGCCCTCAGTCGAACCCACCGGAGCCCGCGTTCGGAGTGCACCGAGCTGAACACCCGGCTCTCGGCGAGGTCGTGACGGCGACGCCGGCCTGCAGGCCAAACTCTCTGGGGGCGCCCTGAGCTGGGAGGCTCGCCCGAAACGGAAGGGGGAAGCGCCGAGCCCCTGCCACGGGATTGCTTCAGGACGACGCATTGGCCCAGCAAGCCCCACTCTGTCCCGGGAAGAGAGAAGCGGCTCTGGCACCTAGAAGCACGGAGCAAGGCACCCAACCCTCAGCTCTTGGATCGCGCTTCCCGGAGGGGGCCCTTTCACCTCGCCATTCCCCGAATGCACAACGCCTTCTCTCAGACGCGGAGGAAGACGTGCACACGCTGCCGCCTTGGGCCTCCACTCCAGGGACCTGCGGGTGCCGCCAGCACCTCCGGGGCGACAGCGGGCTGCGCGGTGTCAAGGTCGACACACGCCCGGGCCTGGCAACCGAAGGAGACAGCTCCTCCCTGGATTCCGTGCAACCCGGTGCTGCCGGGAAAACGTCCGCCCAGGGAAAGATGAGTGCGAACAGAGAAGCGGGGAGGAGAGATGAAGGGCGCGCTTCGTGAGGCACGAGGGTCCGGGCTGTGGGGCCGGCCTCTCCCGGGCCGGCGCCTCCCGTCCTACACGGGGAAGCCGTTGGCTGACTCGCCGGGGGTTGGACCCGCTGAGGTCCAGGCCCCCGACCTCCCTGTGCGAAACAAGGCAGGGTGGAATGCCATCCCCGTCCACGTCCACACACACGTCGCTCCACGGAGAAGGAGGCCTTCTCAACGCTTAGCCCGGAAGCCTCGAGTGAGCACCACAGCCTTACCTCCGAGAAGCAAGCCTGAAGCCGAGCTCCCTTCCGCGAGCAGGCCTCTTTCGCCCAGAGAGAACGCTTGGCCGCGGCGGGGGTGGCGGAAGCCTCAGGGAGGCTGCGTGCCGGGCCTCAGGTCGGGGGCCGTCCTAGAAGGAGGCCCCCGACCTGGGCCTCAGCGAAGCCCTTCGCAAGGGCGTCGGAAGCGGCTCCTGCCCCGACCGTGACGCGGGACCCACGGCAGAGCAAACACACTCGTGGTGAGGGCACGGGAGGCCTTCTGACAGCAGCGCCGCTTCCCTCAGCCGGGCGCCCGCCCTCAGTCGAACCCACCGGAGCCCGCGTTCGGAGTGCACCGAGCTGAACACCCGGCTCTCGGCGAGGTCGTGACGGCGACGCCGGCCTGCAGGCCAAACTCTCTGGGGGCGCCCTGAGCTGGGAGGCTCGCCCGAAACGGAAGGGGGAAGCGCCGAGCCCCTGCCACGGGATTGCTTCAGGACGACGCATTGGCCCAGCAAGCCCCACTCTGTCCCGGGAAGAGAGAAGCGGCTCTGGCACCTAGAAGCACGGAGCAAGGCACCCAACCCTCAGCTCTTGGATCGCGCTTCCCGGAGGGGGCCCTTTCACCTCGCCATTCCCCGAATGCACAACGCCTTCTCTCAGACGCGGAGGAAGACGTGCACACGCTGCCGCCTTGGGCCTCCACTCCAGGGACCTGCGGGTGCCGCCAGCACCTCCGGGGCGACAGCGGGCTGCGCGGTGTCAAGGTCGACACACGCCCGGGCCTGGCAACCGAAGGAGACAGCTCCTCCCTGGATTCCGTGCAACACGGTGCTGCCGGGAAAACGTCCGCCCAGGGAAAGATGAGTGCGAACAGAGAAGCGGGGAGGAGAGATGAAGGGCGCGCTTCGTGAGGCACGAGGGTCCGGGCTGTGGGGCCGGCCTCTCCCGGGCCGGCGCCTCACGTCCTACACGGGGAAGCCGTTGGCTGACTCGCCGGGGGTTGGACCCGCTGAGGTCCAGGCCCCCGACCTCCCTGTGCGAAACAAGGCAGGGTGGAATGCCATCCCCGTCCACGTCCACACACACGTCGCTCCACGGAGAAGGAGGCCTTCTCAACGCTTAGCCCGGAAGCCTCGAGTGAGCACCACAGCCTTACCTCCGAGAAGCAAGCCTGAAGCCGAGCTCCCTTCCGCGAGCAGGCCTCTTTCGCCCAGAGAGAACGCTTGGCCGCGGCGGGGGTGGCGGAAGCCTCAGGGAGGCTGCGTGCCGGGCCTCAGGTCGGGGGCCGTCCTAGAAGGAGGCCCCCGACCTGGGCCTCAGCGAAGCCCTTCGCAAGGGCGTCGGAAGCGGCTCCTGCCCCGACCGTGACGCGGGACCCACGGCAGAGCAAACACACTCGTGGTGAGGGCACGGGAGGCCTTCTGACAGCAGCGCCGCTTCCCTCAGCCGGGCGCCCGCCCTCAGTCGAACCCACCGGAGCCCGCGTTCGGAGTGCACCGAGCTGAACACCCGGCTCTCGGCGAGGTCGTGACGGCGACGCCGGCCTGCAGGCCAAACTCTCTGGGGGCGCCCTGAGCTGGGAGGCTCGCCCGAAACGGAAGGGGGAAGCGCCGAGCCCCTGCCACGGGATTGCTTCAGGACGACGCATTGGCCCAGCAAGCCCCACTCTGTCCCGGGAAGAGAGAAGCGGCTCTGGCACCTAGAAGCACGGAGCAAGGCACCCAACCCTCAGCTCTTGGATCGCGCTTCCCGGAGGGGGCCCTTTCACCTCGCCATTCCCCGAATGCACAACGCCTTCTCTCAGACGCGGAGGAAGACGTGCACACGCTGCCGCCTTGGGCCTCCACTCCAGGGACCTGCGGGTGCCGCCAGCACCTCCGGGGCGACAGGGGGCTGCGCGGTGTCAAGGTCGACACACGCCCGGGCCTGGCAACCGAAGGAGACAGCTCCTCCCTGGATTCCGTGCAACACGGTGCTGCCGGGAAAACGTCCGCCCAGGGAAAGATGAGTGCGAACAGAGAAGCGGGGAGGAGAGATGAAGGGCGCGCTTCGTGAGGCACGAGGGTCCGGGCTGTGGGGCCGGCCTCTCCCGGGCCGGCGCCTCACGTCCTACACGGGGAAGCCGTTGGCTGACTCGCCGGGGGTTGGACCCGCTGAGGTCCAGGCCCCCGACCTCCCTGTGCGAAACAAGGCAGGGTGGAATGCCATCCCCGTCCACGTCCACACACACGTCGCTCCACGGAGAAGGAGGCCTTCTCAACGCTTAGCCCGGAAGCCTCGAGTGAGCACCACAGCCTTACCTCCGAGAAGCAAGCCTGAAGCCGAGCTCCCTTCCGCGAGCAGGCCTCTTTCGCCCAGAGAGAAAGCTTGGCCGCGGCGGGGGTGGCGGAAGCCTCAGGGAGGCTGCGTGCCGGGCCTCAGGTCGGGGGCCGTCCTAGAAGGAGGCCCCCGACCTGGGCCTCAGCGAAGCCCTTCGCAAGGGCGTCGGAAGCGGCTCCTGCCCCGACCGTGACGCGGGACCCACGGCAGAGCAAACACACTCGTGGTGAGGGCACGGGAGGCCTTCTGACAGCAGCGCCGCTTCCCTCAGCCGGGCGCCCGCCCTCAGTCGAACCCACCGGAGCCCGCGTTCGGAGTGCACCGAGCTGAACACCCGGCTCTCGGCGAGGTCGTGACGGCGACGCCGGCCTGCAGGCCAAACTCTCTGGGGGCGCCCTGAGCTGGGAGGCTCGCCCGAAACGGAAGGGGGAAGCGCCGAGCCCCTGCCACGGGATTGCTTCAGGACGACGCATTGGCCCAGCAAGCCCCACTCTGTCCCGGGAAGAGAGAAGCGGCTCTGGCACCTAGAAGCACGGAGCAAGGCACCCAACCCTCAGCTCTTGGATCGCGCTTCCCGGAGGGGGCCCTTTCACCTCGCCATTCCCCGAATGCACAACGCCTTCTCTCAGACGCGGAGGAAGACGTGCACACGCTGCCGCCTTGGGCCTCCACTCCAGGGACCTGCGGGTGCCGCCAGCACCTCCGGGGCGACAGCGGGCTGCGCGGTGTCAAGGTCGACACACGCCCGGGCCTGGCAACCGAAGGAGACAGCTCCTCCCTGGATTCCGTGCAACACGGTGCTGCCGGGAAAACGTCCGCCCAGGGAAAGATGAGTGCGAACAGAGAAGCGGGGAGGAGAGATGAAGGGCGCGCTTCGTGAGGCACGAGGGTCCGGGCTGTGGGGCCGGCCTCTCCCGGGCCGGCGCCTCACGTCCTACACGGGGAAGCCGTTGGCTGACTCGCCGGGGGTTGGACCCGCTGAGGTCCAGGCCCCCGACCTCCCTGTGCGAAACAAGGCAGGGTGGAATGCCATCCCCGTCCACGTCCACACACACGTCGCTCCACGGAGAAGGAGGCCTTCTCAACGCTTAGCCCGGAAGCCTCGAGTGAGCACCACAGCCTTACCTCCGAGAAGCAAGCCTGAAGCCGAGCTCCCTTCCGCGAGCAGGCCTCTTTCGCCCAGAGAGAACGCTTGGCCGCGGCGGGGGTGGCGGAAGCCTCAGGGAGGCTGCGTGCCGGGCCTCAGGTCGGGGGCCGTCCTAGAAGGAGGCCCCCGACCTGGGCCTCAGCGAAGCCCTTCGCAAGGGCGTCGGAAGCGGCTCCTGCCCCGACCGTGACGCGGGACCCACGGCAGAGCAAACACACTCGTTGTGAGGGCACGGGAGGCCTTCTGACAGCAGCGCCGCTTCCCTCAGCCGGGCGCCCGCCCTCAGTCGAACCCACCGGAGCCCGCGTTCGGAGTGCACCGAGCTGAACACCCGGCTCTCGGCGAGGTCGTGACGGCGACGCCGGCCTGCAGGCCAAACTCTCTGGGGGCGCCCTGAGCTGGGAGGCTCGCCCGAAACGGAAGGGGGAAGCGCCGAGCCCCTGCCACGGGATTGCTTCAGGACGACGCATTGGCCCAGCAAGCCCCACTCTGTCCCGGGAAGAGAGAAGCGGCTCTGGCACCTAGAAGCACGGAGCAAGGCACCCAACCCTCAGCTCTTGGATCGCGCTTCCCGGAGGGGGCCCTTTCACCTCGCCATTCCCCGAATGCACAACGCCTTCTCTCAGACGCGGAGGAAGACGTGCACACGCTGCCGCCTTGGGCCTCCACTCCAGGGACCTGCGGGTGCCGCCAGCACCTCCGGGGCGACAGCGGGCTGCGCGGTGTCAAGGTCGACACACGCCCGGGCCTGGCAACCGAAGGAGACAGCTCCTCCCTGGATTCCGTGCAACACGGTGCTGCCGGGAAAACGTCCGCCCAGGGAAAGATGAGTGCGAACAGAGAAGCGGGGAGGAGAGATGAAGGGCGCGCTTCGTGAGGCACGAGGGTCCGGGCTGTGGGGCCGGCCTCTCCCGGGCCGGCGCCTCACGTCCTACACGGGGAAGCCGTTGGCTGACTCGCCGGGGGTTGGACCCGCTGAGGTCCAGGCCCCCGACCTCCCTGTGCGAAACAAGGCAGGGTGGAATGCCATCCCCGTCCACGTCCACACACACGTCGCTCCACGGAGAAGGAGGCCTTCTCAACGCTTAGCCCGGAAGCCTCGAGTGAGCACCACAGCCTTACCTCCGAGAAGCAAGCCTGAAGCCGAGCTCCCTTCCGCGAGCAGGCCTCTTTCGCCCAGAGAGAAAGCTTGGCCGCGGCGGGGGTGGCGGAAGCCTCAGGGAGGCTGCGTGCCGGGCCTCAGGTCGGGGGCCGTCCTAGAAGGAGGCCCCCGACCTGGGCCTCAGCGAAGCCCTTCGCAAGGGCGTCGGAAGCGGCTCCTGCCCCGACCGTGACGCGGGACCCACGGCAGAGCAAACACACTCGTGGTGAGGGCACGGGAGGCCTTCTGACAGCAGCGCCGCTTCCCTCAGCCGGGCGCCCGCCCTCAGTCGAACCCACCGGAGCCCGCGTTCGGAGTGCACCGAGCTGAACACCCGGCTCTCGGCGAGGTCGTGACGGCGACGCCGGCCTGCAGGCCAAACTCTCTGGGGGCGCCCTGAGCTGGGAGGCTCGCCCGAAACGGAAGGGGGAAGCGCCGAGCCCCTGCCACGGGATTGCTTCAGGACGACGCATTGGCCCAGCAAGCCCCACTCTGTCCCGGGAAGAGAGAAGCGGCTCTGGCACCTAGAAGCACGGAGCAAGGCACCCAACCCTCAGCTCTTGGATCGCGCTTCCCGGAGGGGGCCCTTTCACCTCGCCATTCCCCGAATGCACAACGCCTTCTCTCAGACGCGGAGGAAGACGTGCACACGCTGCCGCCTTGGGCCTCCACTCCAGGGACCTGCGGGTGCCGCCAGCACCTCCGGGGCGACAGGGGGCTGCGCGGTGTCAAGGTCGACACACGCCCGGGCCTGGCAACCGAAGGAGACAGCTCCTCCCTGGATTCCGTGCAACCCGGTGCTGCCGGGAAAACGTCCGCCCAGGGAAAGATGAGTGCGAACAGAGAAGCGGGGAGGAGAGATGAAGGGCGCGCTTCGTGAGGCACGAGGGTCCGGGCTGTGGGGCCGGCCTCTCCCGGGCCGGCGCCTCCCGTCCTACACGGGGAAGCCGTTGGCTGACTCGCCGGGGGTTGGACCCGCTGAGGTCCAGGCCCCCGACCTCCCTGTGCGAAACAAGGCAGGGTGGAATGCCATCCCCGTCCACGTCCACACACACGTCGCTCCACGGAGAAGGAGGCCTTCTCAACGCTTAGCCCGGAAGCCTCGAGTGAGCACCACAGCCTTACCTCCGAGAAGCAAGCCTGAAGCCGAGCTCCCTTCCGCGAGCAGGCCTCTTTCGCCCAGAGAGAACGCTTGGCCGCGGCGGGGGTGGCGGAAGCCTCAGGGAGGCTGCGTGCCGGGCCTCAGGTCGGGGGCCGTCCTAGAAGGAGGCCCCCGACCTGGGCCTCAGCGAAGCCCTTCGCAAGGGCGTCGGAAGCGGCTCCTGCCCCGACCGTGACGCGGGACCCACGGCAGAGCAAACACACTCGTGGTGAGGGCACGGGAGGCCTTCTGACAGCAGCGCCGCTTCCCTCAGCCGGGCGCCCGCCCTCAGTCGAACCCACCGGAGCCCGCGTTCGGAGTGCACCGAGCTGAACACCCGGCTCTCGGCGAGGTCGTGACGGCGACGCCGGCCTGCAGGCCAAACTCTCTGGGGGCGCCCTGAGCTGGGAGGCTCGCCCGAAACGGAAGGGGGAAGCGCCGAGCCCCTGCCACGGGATTGCTTCAGGACGACGCATTGGCCCAGCAAGCCCCACTCTGTCCCGGGAAGAGAGAAGCGGCTCTGGCACCTAGAAGCACGGAGCAAGGCACCCAACCCTCAGCTCTTGGATCGCGCTTCCCGGAGGGGGCCCTTTCACCTCGCCATTCCCCGAATGCACAACGCCTTCTCTCAGACGCGGAGGAAGACGTGCACACGCTGCCGCCTTGGGCCTCCACTCCAGGGACCTGCGGGTGCCGCCAGCACCTCCGGGGCGACAGCGGGCTGCGCGGTGTCAAGGTCGACACACGCCCGGGCCTGGCAACCGAAGGAGACAGCTCCTCCCTGGATTCCGTGCAACACGGTGCTGCCGGGAAAACGTCCGCCCAGGGAAAGATGAGTGCGAACAGAGAAGCGGGGAGGAGAGATGAAGGGCGCGCTTCGTGAGGCACGAGGGTCCGGGCTGTGGGGCCGGCCTCTCCCGGGCCGGCGCCTCACGTCCTACACGGGGAAGCCGTTGGCTGACTCGCCGGGGGTTGGACCCGCTGAGGTCCAGGCCCCCGACCTCCCTGTGCGAAACAAGGCAGGGTGGAATGCCATCCCCGTCCACGTCCACACACACGTCGCTCCACGGAGAAGGAGGCCTTCTCAACGCTTAGCCCGGAAGCCTCGAGTGAGCACCACAGCCTTACCTCCGAGAAGCAAGCCTGAAGCCGAGCTCCCTTCCGCGAGCAGGCCTCTTTCGCCCAGAGAGAACGCTTGGCCGCGGCGGGGGTGGCGGAAGCCTCAGGGAGGCTGCGTGCCGGGCCTCAGGTCGGGGGCCGTCCTAGAAGGAGGCCCCCGACCTGGGCCTCAGCGAAGCCCTTCGCAAGGGCGTCGGAAGCGGCTCCTGCCCCGACCGTGACGCGGGACCCACGGCAGAGCAAACACACTCGTGGTGAGGGCACGGGAGGCCTTCTGACAGCAGCGCCGCTTCCCTCAGCCGGGCGCCCGCCCTCAGTCGAACCCACCGGAGCCCGCGTTCGGAGTGCACCGAGCTGAACACCCGGCTCTCGGCGAGGTCGTGACGGCGACGCCGGCCTGCAGGCCAAACTCTCTGGGGGCGCCCTGAGCTGGGAGGCTCGCCCGAAACGGAAGGGGGAAGCGCCGAGCCCCTGCCACGGGATTGCTTCAGGACGACGCATTGGCCCAGCAAGCCCCACTCTGTCCCGGGAAGAGAGAAGCGGCTCTGGCACCTAGAAGCACGGAGCAAGGCACCCAACCCTCAGCTCTTGGATCGCGCTTCCCGGAGGGGGCCCTTTCACCTCGCCATTCCCCGAATGCACAACGCCTTCTCTCAGACGCGGAGGAAGACGTGCACACGCTGCCGCCTTGGGCCTCCACTCCAGGGACCTGCGGGTGCCGCCAGCACCTCCGGGGCGACAGCGGGCTGCGCGGTGTCAAGGTCGACACACGCCCGGGCCTGGCAACCGAAGGAGACAGCTCCTCCCTGGATTCCGTGCAACACGGTGCTGCCGGGAAAACGTCCGCCCAGGGAAAGATGAGTGCGAACAGAGAAGCGGGGAGGAGAGATGAAGGGCGCGCTTCGTGAGGCACGAGGGTCCGGGCTGTGGGGCCGGCCTCTCCCGGGCCGGCGCCTCCCGTCCTACACGGGGAAGCCGTTGGCTGACTCGCCGGGGGTTGGACCCGCTGAGGTCCAGGCCCCCGACCTCCCTGTGCGAAACAAGGCAGGGTGTAATGCCATCCCCGTCCACGTCCACACACACGTCGCTCCACGGAGAAGGAGGCCTTCTCAACGCTTAGCCCGGAAGCCTCGAGTGAGCACCACAGCCTTACCTCCGAGAAGCAAGCCTGAAGCCGAGCTCCCTTCCGCGAGCAGGCCTCTTTCGCCCAGAGAGAAAGCTTGGCCGCGGCGGGGGTGGCGGAAGCCTCCGGGAGGCTGCGTGCCGGGCCTCAGGTCGGGGGCCGTCCTAGAAGGAGGCCCCCGACCTGGGCCTCAGCGAAGCCCTTCGCAAGGGCGTCGGAAGCGGCTCCTGCCCCGACCGTGACGCGGGACCCACGGCAGAGCAAACACACTCGTGGTGAGGGCACGGGAGGCCTTCTGACAGCAGCGCCGCTTCCCTCAGCCGGGCGCCCGCCCTCAGTCGAACCCACCGGAGCCCGCGTTCGGAGTGCACCGAGCTGAACACCCGGCTCTCGGCGAGGTCGTGACGGCGACGCCGGCCTGCAGGCCAAACTCTCTGGGGGCGCCCTGAGCTGGGAGGCTCGCCCGAAACGGAAGGGGGAAGCGCCGAGCCCCTGCCACGGGATTGCTTCAGGACGACGCATTGGCCCAGCAAGCCCCACTCTGTCCCGGGAAGAGAGAAGCGGCTCTGGCACCTAGAAGCACGGAGCAAGGCACCCAACCCTCAGCTCTTGGATCGCGCTTCCCGGAGGGGGCCCTTTCACCTCGCCATTCCCCGAATGCACAACGCCTTCTCTCAGACGCGGAGGAAGACGTGCACACGCTGCCGCCTTGGGCCTCCACTCCAGGGACCTGCGGGTGCCGCCAGCACCTCCGGGGCGACAGCGGGCTGCGCGGTGTCAAGGTCGACACACGCCCGGGCCTGGCAACCGAAGGAGACAGCTCCTCCCTGGATTCCGTGCAACACGGTGCTGCCGGGAAAACGTCCGCCCAGGGAAAGATGAGTGCGAACAGAGAAGCGGGGAGGAGAGATGAAGGGCGCGCTTCGTGAGGCACGAGGGTCCGGGCTGTGGGGCCGGCCTCTCCCGGGCCGGCGCCTCACGTCCTACACGGGGAAGCCGTTGGCTGACTCGCCGGGGGTTGGACCCGCTGAGGTCCAGGCCCCCGACCTCCCTGTGCGAAACAAGGCAGGGTGGAATGCCATCCCCGTCCACGTCCACACACACGTCGCTCCACGGAGAAGGAGGCCTTCTCAACGCTTAGCCCGGAAGCCTCGAGTGAGCACCACAGCCTTACCTCCGAGAAGCAAGCCTGAAGCCGAGCTCCCTTCCGCGAGCAGGCCTCTTTCGCCCAGAGAGAAAGCTTGGCCGCGGCGGGGGTGGCGGAAGCCTCAGGGAGGCTGCGTGCCGGGCCTCAGGTCGGGGGCCGTCCTAGAAGGAGGCCCCCGACCTGGGCCTCAGCGAAGCCCTTCGCAAGGGCGTCGGAAGCGGCTCCTGCCCCGACCGTGACGCGGGACCCACGGCAGAGCAAACACACTCGTGGTGAGGGCACGGGAGGCCTTCTGACAGCAGCGCCGCTTCCCTCAGCCGGGCGCCCGCCCTCAGTCGAACCCACCGGAGCCCGCGTTCGGAGTGCACCGAGCTGAACACCCGGCTCTCGGCGAGGTCGTGACGGCGACGCCGGCCTGCAGGCCAAACTCTCTGGGGGCGCCCTGAGCTGGGAGGCTCGCCCGAAACGGAAGGGGGAAGCGCCGAGCCCCTGCCACGGGATTGCTTCAGGACGACGCATTGGCCCAGCAAGCCCCACTCTGTCCCGGGAAGAGAGAAGCGGCTCTGGCACCTAGAAGCACGGAGCAAGGCACCCAACCCTCAGCTCTTGGATCGCGCTTCCCGGAGGGGGCCCTTTCACCTCGCCATTCCCCGAATGCACAACGCCTTCTCTCAGACGCGGAGGAAGACGTGCACACGCTGCCGCCTTGGGCCTCCACTCCAGGGACCTGCGGGTGCCGCCAGCACCTCCGGGGCGACAGCGGGCTGCGCGGTGTCAAGGTCGACACACGCCCGGGCCTGGCAACCGAAGGAGACAGCTCCTCCCTGGATTCCGTGCAACCCGGTGCTGCCGGGAAAACGTCCGCCCAGGGAAAGATGAGTGCGAACAGAGAAGCGGGGAGGAGAGATGAAGGGCGCGCTTCGTGAGGCACGAGGGTCCGGGCTGTGGGGCCGGCCTCTCCCGGGCCGGCGCCTCCCGTCCTACACGGGGAAGCCGTTGGCTGACTCGCCGGGGGTTGGACCCGCTGAGGTCCAGGCCCCCGACCTCCCTGTGCGAAACAAGGCAGGGTGGAATGCCATCCCCGTCCACGTCCACACACACGTCGCTCCACGGAGAAGGAGGCCTTCTCAACGCTTAGCCCGGAAGCCTCGAGTGAGCACCACAGCCTTACCTCCGAGAAGCAAGCCTGAAGCCGAGCTCCCTTCCGCGAGCAGGCCTCTTTCGCCCAGAGAGAACGCTTGGCCGCGGCGGGGGTGGCGGAAGCCTCAGGGAGGCTGCGTGCCGGGCCTCAGGTCGGGGGCCGTCCTAGAAGGAGGCCCCCGACCTGGGCCTCAGCGAAGCCCTTCGCAAGGGCGTCGGAAGCGGCTCCTGCCCCGACCGTGACGCGGGACCCACGGCAGAGCAAACACACTCGTGGTGAGGGCACGGGAGGCCTTCTGACAGCAGCGCCGCTTCCCTCAGCCGGGCGCCCGCCCTCAGTCGAACCCACCGGAGCCCGCGTTCGGAGTGCACCGAGCTGAACACCCGGCTCTCGGCGAGGTCGTGACGGCGACGCCGGCCTGCAGGCCAAACTCTCTGGGGGCGCCCTGAGCTGGGAGGCTCGCCCGAAACGGAAGGGGGAAGCGCCGAGCCCCTGCCACGGGATTGCTTCAGGACGACGCATTGGCCCAGCAAGCCCCACTCTGTCCCGGGAAGAGAGAAGCGGCTCTGGCACCTAGAAGCACGGAGCAAGGCACCCAACCCTCAGCTCTTGGATCGCGCTTCCCGGAGGGGGCCCTTTCACCTCGCCATTCCCCGAATGCACAACGCCTTCTCTCAGACGCGGAGGAAGACGTGCACACGCTGCCGCCTTGGGCCTCCACTCCAGGGACCTGCGGGTGCCGCCAGCACCTCCGGGGCGACAGCGGGCTGCGCGGTGTCAAGGTCGACACACGCCCGGGCCTGGCAACCGAAGGAGACAGCTCCTCCCTGGATTCCGTGCAACACGGTGCTGCCGGGAAAACGTCCGCCCAGGGAAAGATGAGTGCGAACAGAGAAGCGGGGAGGAGAGATGAAGGGCGCGCTTCGTGAGGCACGAGGGTCCGGGCTGTGGGGCCGGCCTCTCCCGGGCCGGCGCCTCCCGTCCTACACGGGGAAGCCGTTGGCTGACTCGCCGGGGGTTGGACCCGCTGAGGTCCAGGCCCCCGACCTCCCTGTGCGAAACAAGGCAGGGTGGAATGCCATCCCCGTCCACGTCCACACACACGTCGCTCCACGGAGAAGGAGGCCTTCTCAACGCTTAGCCCGGAAGCCTCGAGTGAGCACCACAGCCTTACCTCCGAGAAGCAAGCCTGAAGCCGAGCTCCCTTCCGCGAGCAGGCCTCTTTCGCCCAGAGAGAAAGCTTGGCCGCGGCGGGGGTGGCGGAAGCCTCAGGGAGGCTGCGTGCCGGGCCTCAGGTCGGGGGCCGTCCTAGAAGGAGGCCCCCGACCTGGGCCTCAGCGAAGCCCTTCGCAAGGGCGTCGGAAGCGGCTCCTGCCCCGACCGTGACGCGGGACCCACGGCAGAGCAAACACACTCGTGGTGAGGGCACGGGAGGCCTTCTGACAGCAGCGCCGCTTCCCTCAGCCGGGCGCCCGCCCTCAGTCGAACCCACCGGAGCCCGCGTTCGGAGTGCACCGAGCTGAACACCCGGCTCTCGGCGAGGTCGTGACGGCGACGCCGGCCTGCAGGCCAAACTCTCTGGGGGCGCCCTGAGCTGGGAGGCTCGCCCGAAACGGAAGGGGGAAGCGCCGAGCCCCTGCCACGGGATTGCTTCAGGACGACGCATTGGCCCAGCAAGCCCCACTCTGTCCCGGGAAGAGAGAAGCGGCTCTGGCACCTAGAAGCACGGAGCAAGGCACCCAACCCTCAGCTCTTGGATCGCGCTTCCCGGAGGGGGCCCTTTCACCTCGCCATTCCCCGAATGCACAACGCCTTCTCTCAGACGCGGAGGAAGACGTGCACACGCTGCCGCCTTGGGCCTCCACTCCAGGGACCTGCGGGTGCCGCCAGCACCTCCGGGGCGACAGCGGGCTGCGCGGTGTCAAGGTCGACACACGCCCGGGCCTGGCAACCGAAGGAGACAGCTCCTCCCTGGATTCCGTGCAACACGGTGCTGCCGGGAAAACGTCCGCCCAGGGAAAGATGAGTGCGAACAGAGAAGCGGGGAGGAGAGATGAAGGGCGCGCTTCGTGAGGCACGAGGGTCCGGGCTGTGGGGCCGGCCTCTCCCGGGCCGGCGCCTCACGTCCTACACGGGGAAGCCGTTGGCTGACTCGCCGGGGGTTGGACCCGCTGAGGTCCAGGCCCCCGACCTCCCTGTGCGAAACAAGGCAGGGTGGAATGCCATCCCCGTCCACGTCCACACACACGTCGCTCCACGGAGAAGGAGGCCTTCTCAACGCTTAGCCCGGAAGCCTCGAGTGAGCACCACAGCCTTACCTCCGAGAAGCAAGCCTGAAGCCGAGCTCCCTTCCGCGAGCAGGCCTCTTTCGCCCAGAGAGAACGCTTGGCCGCGGCGGGGGTGGCGGAAGCCTCAGGGAGGCTGCGTGCCGGGCCTCAGGTCGGGGGCCGTCCTAGAAGGAGGCCCCCGACCTGGGCCTCAGCGAAGCCCTTCGCAAGGGCGTCGGAAGCGGCTCCTGCCCCGACCGTGACGCGGGACCCACGGCAGAGCAAACACACTCGTGGTGAGGGCACGGGAGGCCTTCTGACAGCAGCGCCGCTTCCCTCAGCCGGGCGCCCGCCCTCAGTCGAACCCACCGGAGCCCGCGTTCGGAGTGCACCGAGCTGAACACCCGGCTCTCGGCGAGGTCGTGACGGCGACGCCGGCCTGCAGGCCAAACTCTCTGGGGGCGCCCTGAGGTGGGAGGCTCGCCCGAAACGGAAGGGGGAAGCGCCGAGCCCCTGCCACGGGATTGCTTCAGGACGACGCATTGGCCCAGCAAGCCCCACTCTGTCCCGGGAAGAGAGAAGCGGCTCTGGCACCTAGAAGCACGGAGCAAGGCACCCAACCCTCAGCTCTTGGATCGCGCTTCCCGGAGGGGGCCCTTTCACCTCGCCATTCCCCGAATGCACAACGCCTTCTCTCAGACGCGGAGGAAGACGTGCACACGCTGCCGCCTTGGGCCTCCACTCCAGGGACCTGCGGGTGCCGCCAGCACCTCCGGGGCGACAGCGGGCTGCGCGGTGTCAAGGTCGACACACGCCCGGGCCTGGCAACCGAAGGAGACAGCTCCTCCCTGGATTCCGTGCAACACGGTGCTGCCGGGAAAACGTCCGCCCAGGGAAAGATGAGTGCGAACAGAGAAGCGGGGAGGAGAGATGAAGGGCGCGCTTCGTGAGGCACGAGGGTCCGGGCTGTGGGGCCGGCCTCTCCCGGGCCGGCGCCTCACGTCCTACACGGGGAAGCCGTTGGCTGACTCGCCGGGGGTTGGACCCGCTGAGGTCCAGGCCCCCGACCTCCCTGTGCGAAACAAGGCAGGGTGGAATGCCATCCCCGTCCACGTCCACACACACGTCGCTCCACGGAGAAGGAGGCCTTCTCAACGCTTAGCCCGGAAGCCTCGAGTGAGCA
Source organism: Martes martes (assembly GCF_963455335.1). Taxonomy (NCBI): domain Eukaryota; kingdom Metazoa; phylum Chordata; class Mammalia; order Carnivora; family Mustelidae; genus Martes; species Martes martes. The sequence continues at coordinate 166,821 of NW_027666479.1, forward strand.
CCACAGCCTTACCTCCGAGAAGCAAGCCTGAAGCCGAGCTCCCTTCCGCGAGCAGGCCTCTTTCGCCCAGAGAGAAAGCTTGGCCGCGGCGGGGGTGGCGGAAGCCTCAGGGAGGCTGCGTGCCGGGCCTCAGGTCGGGGGCCGTCCTAGAAGGAGGCCCCCGACCTGGGCCTCAGCGAAGCCCTTCGCAAGGGCGTCGGAAGCGGCTCCTGCCCCGACCGTGACGCGGGACCCACGGCAGAGCAAACACACTCGTGGTGAGGGCACGGGAGGCCTTCTGACAGCAGCGCCGCTTCCCTCAGCCGGGCGCCCGCCCTCAGTCGAACCCACCGGAGCCCGCGTTCGGAGTGCACCGAGCTGAACACCCGGCTCTCGGCGAGGTCGTGACGGCGACGCCGGCCTGCAGGCCAAACTCTCTGGGGGCGCCCTGAGCTGGGAGGCTCGCCCGAAACGGAAGGGGGAAGCGCCGAGCCCCTGCCACGGGATTGCTTCAGGACGACGCATTGGCCCAGCAAGCCCCACTCTGTCCCGGGAAGAGAGAAGCGGCTCTGGCACCTAGAAGCACGGAGCAAGGCACCCAACCCTCAGCTCTTGGATCGCGCTTCCCGGAGGGGGCCCTTTCACCTCGCCATTCCCCGAATGCACAACGCCTTCTCTCAGACGCGGAGGAAGACGTGCACACGCTGCCGCCTTGGGCCTCCACTCCAGGGACCTGCGGGTGCCGCCAGCACCTCCGGGGCGACAGCGGGCTGCGCGGTGTCAAGGTCGACACACGCCCGGGCCTGGCAACCGAAGGAGACAGCTCCTCCCTGGATTCCGTGCAACACGGTGCTGCCGGGAAAACGTCCGCCCAGGGAAAGATGAGTGCGAACAGAGAAGCGGGGAGGAGAGATGAAGGGCGCGCTTCGTGAGGCACGAGGGTCCGGGCTGTGGGGCCGGCCTCTCCCGGGCCGGCGCCTCCCGTCCTACACGGGGAAGCCGTTGGCTGACTCGCCGGGGGTTGGACCCGCTGAGGTCCAGGCCCCCGACCTCCCTGTGCGAAACAAGGCAGGGTGGAATGCCATCCCCGTCCACGTCCACACACACGTCGCTCCACGGAGAAGGAGGCCTTCTCAACGCTTAGCCCGGAAGCCTCGAGTGAGCACCACAGCCTTACCTCCGAGAAGCAAGCCTGAAGCCGAGCTCCCTTCCGCGAGCAGGCCTCTTTCGCCCAGAGAGAACGCTTGGCCGCGGCGGGGGTGGCGGAAGCCTCAGGGAGGCTGCGTGCCGGGCCTCAGGTCGGGGGCCGTCCTAGAAGGAGGCCCCCGACCTGGGCCTCAGCGAAGCCCTTCGCAAGGGCGTCGGAAGCGGCTCCTGCCCCGACCGTGACGCGGGACCCACGGCAGAGCAAACACACTCGTTGTGAGGGCACGGGAGGCCTTCTGACAGCAGCGCCGCTTCCCTCAGCCGGGCGCACGCCCTCAGTCGAACCCACCGGAGCCCGCGTTCAGAGTGCACCGAGCTGAACACCCGGCTCTCGGCGAGGTCGTGACGGCGACGCCGGCCTGCAGGCCAAACTCTCTGGGGGCGCCCTGAGGTGGGAGGCTCGCCCGAAACGGAAGGGGGAAGCGCCGAGCCCCTGCCACGGGATTGCTTCAGGACGACGCATTGGCCCAGCAAGCCCCACTCTGTCCCGGGAAGAGAGAAGCGGCTCTGGCACCTAGAAGCACGGAGCAAGGCACCCAACCCTCAGCTCTTGGATCGCGCTTCCCGGAGGGGGCCCTTTCACCTCGCCATTCCCCGAATGCACAACGCCTTCTCTCAGACGCGGAGGAAGACGTGCACACGCTGCCGCCTTGGGCCTCCACTCCAGGGACCTGCGGGTGCCGCCAGCACCTCCGGGGCGACAGCGGGCTGCGCGGTGTCAAGGTCGACACACGCCCGGGCCTGGCAACCGAAGGAGACAGCTCCTCCCTGGATTCCGTGCAACACGGTGCTGCCGGGAAAACGTCCGCCCAGGGAAAGATGAGTGCGAACAGAGAAGCGGGGAGGAGAGATGAAGGGCGCGCTTCGTGAGGCACGAGGGTCCGGGCTGTGGGGCCGGCCTCTCCCGGGCCGGCGCCTCCCGTCCTACACGGGGAAGCCGTTGGCTGACTCGCCGGGGGTTGGACCCGCTGAGGTCCAGGCCCCCGACCTCCCTGTGCGAAACAAGGCAGGGTGGAATGCCATCCCCGTCCACGTCCACACACACGTCGCTCCACGGAGAAGGAGGCCTTCTCAACGCTTAGCCCGGAAGCCTCGAGTGAGCACCACAGCCTTACCTCCGAGAAGCAAGCCTGAAGCCGAGCTCCCTTCCGCGAGCAGGCCTCTTTCGCCCAGAGAGAACGCTTGGCCGCGGCGGGGGTGGCGGAAGCCTCAGGGAGGCTGCGTGCCGGGCCTCAGGTCGGGGGCCGTCCTAGAAGGAGGCCCCCGACCTGGGCCTCAGCGAAGCCCTTCGCAAGGGCGTCGGAAGCGGCTCCTGCCCCGACCGTGACGCGGGACCCACGGCAGAGCAAACACACTCGTTGTGAGGGCACGGGAGGCCTTCTGACAGCAGCGCCGCTTCCCTCAGCCGGGCGCCCGCCCTCAGTCGAACCCACCGGAGCCCGCGTTCGGAGTGCACCGAGCTGAACACCCGGCTCTCGGCGAGGTCGTGACGGCGACGCCGGCCTGCAGGCCAAACTCTCTGGGGGCGCCCTGAGGTGGGAGGCTCGCCCGAAACGGAAGGGGGAAGCGCCGAGCCCCTGCCACGGGATTGCTTCAGGACGACGCATTGGCCCAGCAAGCCCCACTCTGTCCCGGGAAGAGAGAAGCGGCTCTGGCACCTAGAAGCACGGAGCAAGGCACCCAACCCTCAGCTCTTGGATCGCGCTTCCCGGAGGGGGCCCTTTCACCTCGCCATTCCCCGAATGCACAACGCCTTCTCTCAGACGCGGAGGAAGACGTGCACACGCTGCCGCCTTGGGCCTCCACTCCAGGGACCTGCGGGTGCCGCCAGCACCTCCGGGGCGACAGCGGGCTGCGCGGTGTCAAGGTCGACACACGCCCGGGCCTGGCAACCGAAGGAGACAGCTCCTCCCTGGATTCCGTGCAACACGGTGCTGCCGGGAAAACGTCCGCCCAGGGAAAGATGAGTGCGAACAGAGAAGCGGGGAGGAGAGATGAAGGGCGCGCTTCGTGAGGCACGAGGGTCCGGGCTGTGGGGCCGGCCTCTCCCGGGCCGGCGCCTCACGTCCTACACGGGGAAGCCGTTGGCTGACTCGCCGGGGGTTGGACCCGCTGAGGTCCAGGCCCCCGACCTCCCTGTGCGAAACAAGGCAGGGTGGAATGCCATCCCCGTCCACGTCCACACACACGTCGCTCCACGGAGAAGGAGGCCTTCTCAACGCTTAGCCCGGAAGCCTCGAGTGAGCACCACAGCCTTACCTCCGAGAAGCAAGCCTGAAGCCGAGCTCCCTTCCGCGAGCAGGCCTCTTTCGCCCAGAGAGAAAGCTTGGCCGCGGCGGGGGTGGCGGAAGCCTCAGGGAGGCTGCGTGCCGGGCCTCAGGTCGGGGGCCGTCCTAGAAGGAGGCCCCCGACCTGGGCCTCAGCGAAGCCCTTCGCAAGGGCGTCGGAAGCGGCTCCTGCCCCGACCGTGACGCGGGACCCACGGCAGAGCAAACACACTCGTGGTGAGGGCACGGGAGGCCTTCTGACAGCAGCGCCGCTTCCCTCAGCCGGGCGCCCGCCCTCAGTCGAACCCACCGGAGCCCGCGTTCGGAGTGCACCGAGCTGAACACCCGGCTCTCGGCGAGGTCGTGACGGCGACGCCGGCCTGCAGGCCAAACTCTCTGGGGGCGCCCTGAGCTGGGAGGCTCGCCCGAAACGGAAGGGGGAAGCGCCGAGCCCCTGCCACGGGATTGCTTCAGGACGACACATTGGCCCAGCAAGCCCCACTCTGTCCCGGGAAGAGAGAAGCGGCTCTGGCACCTAGAAGCACGGAGCAAGGCACCCAACCCTCAGCTCTTGGATCGCGCTTCCCGGAGGGGGCCCTTTCACCTCGCCATTCCCCGAATGCACAACGCCTTCTCTCAGACGCGGAGGAAGACGTGCACACGCTGCCGCCTTGGGCCTCCACTCCAGGGACCTGCGGGTGCCGCCAGCACCTCCGGGGCGACAGCGGGCTGCGCGGTGTCAAGGTCGACACACGCCCGGGCCTGGCAACCGAAGGAGACAGCTCCTCCCTGGATTCCGTGCAACACGGTGCTGCCGGGAAAACGTCCGCCCAGGGAAAGATGAGTGCGAACAGAGAAGCGGGGAGGAGAGATGAAGGGCGCGCTTCGTGAGGCACGAGGGTCCGGGCTGTGGGGCCGGCCTCTCCCGGGCCGGCGCCTCCCGTCCTACACGGGGAAGCCGTTGGCTGACTCGCCGGGGGTTGGACCCGCTGAGGTCCAGGCCCCCGACCTCCCTGTGCGAAACAAGGCAGGGTGGAATGCCATCCCCGTCCACGTCCACACACACGTCGCTCCACGGAGAAGGAGGCCTTCTCAACGCTTAGCCCGGAAGCCTCGAGTGAGCACCACAGCCTTACCTCCGAGAAGCAAGCCTGAAGCCGAGCTCCCTTCCGCGAGCAGGCCTCTTTCGCCCAGAGAGAACGCTTGGCCGCGGCGGGGGTGGCGGAAGCCTCAGGGAGGCTGCGTGCCGGGCCTCAGGTCGGGGGCCGTCCTAGAAGGAGGCCCCCGACCTGGGCCTCAGCGAAGCCCTTCGCAAGGGCGTCGGAAGCGGCTCCTGCCCCGACCGTGACGCGGGACCCACGGCAGAGCAAACACACTCGTTGTGAGGGCACGGGAGGCCTTCTGACAGCAGCGCCGCTTCCCTCAGCCGGGCGCCCGCCCTCAGTCGAACCCACCGGAGCCCGCGTTCGGAGTGCACCGAGCTGAACACCCGGCTCTCGGCGAGGTCGTGACGGCGACGCCGGCCTGCAGGCCAAACTCTCTGGGGGCGCCCTGAGCTGGGAGGCTCGCCCGAAACGGAAGGGGGAAGCGCCGAGCCCCTGCCACGGGATTGCTTCAGGACGACGCATTGGCCCAGCAAGCCCCACTCTGTCCCGGGAAGAGAGAAGCGGCTCTGGCACCTAGAAGCACGGAGCAAGGCACCCAACCCTCAGCTCTTGGATCGCGCTTCCCGGAGGGGGCCCTTTCACCTCGCCATTCCCCGAATGCACAACGCCTTCTCTCAGACGCGGAGGAAGACGTGCACACGCTGCCGCCTTGGGCCTCCACTCCAGGGACCTGCGGGTGCCGCCAGCACCTCCGGGGCGACAGCGGGCTGCGCGGTGTCAAGGTCGACACACGCCCGGGCCTGGCAACCGAAGGAGACAGCTCCTCCCTGGATTCCGTGCAACACGGTGCTGCCGGGAAAACGTCCGCCCAGGGAAAGATGAGTGCGAACAGAGAAGCGGGGAGGAGAGATGAAGGGCGCGCTTCGTGAGGCACGAGGGTCCGGGCTGTGGGGCCAGCCTCTCCCGGGCCGGCGCCTCACGTCCTACACGGGGAAGCCGTTGGCTGACTCGCCGGGGGTTGGACCCGCTGAGGTCCAGGCCCCCGACCTCCCTGTGCGAAACAAGGCAGGGTGGAATGCCATCCCCGTCCACGTCCACACACACGTCGCTCCACGGAGAAGGAGGCCTTCTCAACGCTTAGCCCGGAAACCTCGAGTGAGCACCACAGCCTTACCTCCGAGAAGCAAGCCTGAAGCCGAGCTCCCTTCCGCGAGCAGGCCTCTTTCGCCCAGAGAGAACGCTTGGCCGCGGCGGGGGTGGCGGAAGCCTCAGGGAGGCTGCGTGCCGGGCCTCAGGTCGGGGGCCGTCCTAGAAGGAGGCCCCCGACCTGGGCCTCAGCGAAGCCCTTCGCAAGGGCGTCGGAAGCGGCTCCTGCCCCGACCGTGACGCGGGACCCACGGCAGAGCAAACACACTCGTGGTGAGGGCACGGGAGGCCTTCTGACAGCAGCGCCGCTTCCCTCAGCCGGGCGCCCGCCCTCAGTCGAACCCACCGGAGCCCGCGTTCGGAGTGCACCGAGCTGAACACCCGGCTCTCGGCGAGGTCGTGACGGCGACGCCGGCCTGCAGGCCAAACTCTCTGGGGGCGCCCTGAGCTGGGAGGCTCGCCCGAAACGGAAGGGGGAAGCGCCGAGCCCCTGCCACGGGATTGCTTCAGGACGACGCATTGGCCCAGCAAGCCCCACTCTGTCCCGGGAAGAGAGAAGCGGCTCTGGCACCTAGAAGCACGGAGCAAGGCACCCAACCCTCAGCTCTTGGATCGCGCTTCCCGGAGGGGGCCCTTTCACCTCGCCATTCCCCGAATGCACAACGCCTTCTCTCAGACGCGGAGGAAGACGTGCACACGCTGCCGCCTTGGGCCTCCACTCCAGGGACCTGCGGGTGCCGCCAGCACCTCCGGGGCGACAGCGGGCTGCGCGGTGTCAAGGTCGACACACGCCCGGGCCTGGCAACCGAAGGAGACAGCTCCTCCCTGGATTCCGTGCAACACGGTGCTGCCGGGAAAACGTCCGCCCAGGGAAAGATGAGTGCGAACAGAGAAGCGGGGAGGAGAGATGAAGGGCGCGCTTCGTGAGGCACGAGGGTCCGGGCTGTGGGGCCGGCCTCTCCCGGGCCGGCGCCTCCCGTCCTACACGGGGAAGCCGTTGGCTGACTCGCCGGGGGTTGGACCCGCTGAGGTCCAGGCCCCCGACCTCCCTGTGCGAAACAAGGCAGGGTGGAATGCCATCCCCGTCCACGTCCACACACACGTCGCTCCACGGAGAAGGAGGCCTTCTCAACGCTTAGCCCGGAAGCCTCGAGTGAGCACCACAGCCTTACCTCCGAGAAGCAAGCCTGAAGCCGAGCTCCCTTCCGCGAGCAGGCCTCTTTCGCCCAGAGAGAACGCTTGGCCGCGGCGGGGGTGGCGGAAGCCTCAGGGAGGCTGCGTGCCGGGCCTCAGGTCGGGGGCCGTCCTAGAAGGAGGCCCCCGACCTGGGCCTCAGCGAAGCCCTTCGCAAGGGCGTCGGAAGCGGCTCCTGCCCCGACCGTGACGCGGGACCCACGGCAGAGCAAACACACTCGTTGTGAGGGCACGGGAGGCCTTCTGACAGCAGCGCCGCTTCCCTCAGCCGGGCGCCCGCCCTCAGTCGAACCCACCGGAGCCCGCGTTCGGAGTGCACCGAGCTGAACACCCGGCTCTCGGCGAGGTCGTGACGGCGACGCCGGCCTGCAGGCCAAACTCTCTGGGGGCGCCCTGAGCTGGGAGGCTCGCCCGAAACGGAAGGGGGAAGCGCCGAGCCCCTGCCACGGGATTGCTTCAGGACGACGCATTGGCCCAGCAAGCCCCACTCTGTCCCGGGAAGAGAGAAGCGGCTCTGGCACCTAGAAGCACGGAGCAAGGCACCCAACCCTCAGCTCTTGGATCGCGCTTCCCGGAGGGGGCCCTTTCACCTCGCCATTCCCCGAATGCACAACGCCTTCTCTCAGACGCGGAGGAAGACGTGCACACGCTGCCGCCTTGGGCCTCCACTCCAGGGACCTGCGGGTGCCGCCAGCACCTCCGGGGCGACAGCGGGCTGCGCGGTGTCAAGGTCGACACACGCCCGGGCCTGGCAACCGAAGGAGACAGCTCCTCCCTGGATTCCGTGCAACACGGTGCTGCCGGGAAAACGTCCGCCCAGGGAAAGATGAGTGCGAACAGAGAAGCGGGGAGGAGAGATGAAGGGCGCGCTTCGTGAGGCACGAGGGTCCGGGCTGTGGGGCCGGCCTCTCCCGGGCCGGCGCCTCCCGTCCTACACGGGGAAGCCGTTGGCTGACTCGCCGGGGGTTGGACCCGCTGAGGTCCAGGCCCCCGACCTCCCTGTGCGAAACAAGGCAGGGTGGAATGCCATCCCCGTCCACGTCCACACACACGTCGCTCCACGGAGAAGGAGGCCTTCTCAACGCTTAGCCCGGAAGCCTCGAGTGAGCACCACAGCCTTACCTCCGAGAAGCAAGCCTGAAGCCGAGCTCCCTTCCGCGAGCAGGCCTCTTTCGCCCAGAGAGAAAGCTTGGCCGCGGCGGGGGTGGCGGAAGCCTCAGGGAGGCTGCGTGCCGGGCCTCAGGTCGGGGGCCGTCCTAGAAGGAGGCCCCCGACCTGGGCCTCAGCGAAGCCCTTCGCAAGGGCGTCGGAAGCGGCTCCTGCCCCGACCGTGACGCGGGACCCACGGCAGAGCAAACACACTCGTTGTGAGGGCACGGGAGGCCTTCTGACAGCAGCGCCGCTTCCCTCAGCCGGGCGCCCGCCCTCAGTCGAACCCACCGGAGCCCGCGTTCGGAGTGCACCGAGCTGAACACCCGGCTCTCGGCGAGGTCGTGACGGCGACGCCGGCCTGCAGGCCAAACTCTCTGGGGGCGCCCTGAGCTGGGAGGCTCGCCCGAAACGGAAGGGGGAAGCGCCGAGCCCCTGCCACGGGATTGCTTCAGGACGACGCATTGGCCCAGCAAGCCCCACTCTGTCCCGGGAAGAGAGAAGCGGCTCTGGCACCTAGAAGCACGGAGCAAGGCACCCAACCCTCAGCTCTTGGATCGCGCTTCCCGGAGGGGGCCCTTTCACCTCGCCATTCCCCGAATGCACAACGCCTTCTCTCAGACGCGGAGGAAGACGTGCACACGCTGCCGCCTTGGGCCTCCACTCCAGGGACCTGCGGGTGCCGCCAGCACCTCCGGGGCGACAGCGGGCTGCGCGGTGTCAAGGTCGACACACGCCCGGGCCTGGCAACCGAAGGAGACAGCTCCTCCCTGGATTCCGTGCAACACGGTGCTGCCGGGAAAACGTCCGCCCAGGGAAAGATGAGTGCGAACAGAGAAGCGGGGAGGAGAGATGAAGGGCGCGCTTCGTGAGGCACGAGGGTCCGGGCTGTGGGGCCGGCCTCTCCCGGGCCGGCGCCTCCCGTCCTACACGGGGAAGCCGTTGGCTGACTCGCCGGGGGTTGGACCCGCTGAGGTCCAGGCCCCCGACCTCCCTGTGCGAAACAAGGCAGGGTGGAATGCCATCCCCGTCCACGTCCACACACACGTCGCTCCACGGAGAAGGAGGCCTTCTCAACGCTTAGCCCGGAAGCCTCGAGTGAGCACCACAGCCTTACCTCCGAGAAGCAAGCCTGAAGCCGAGCTCCCTTCCGCGAGCAGGCCTCTTTCGCCCAGAGAGAAAGCTTGGCCGCGGCGGGGGTGGCGGAAGCCTCAGGGAGGCTGCGTGCCGGGCCTCAGGTCGGGGGCCGTCCTAGAAGGAGGCCCCCGACCTGGGCCTCAGCGAAGCCCTTCGCAAGGGCGTCGGAAGCGGCTCCTGCCCCGACCGTGACGCGGGACCCACGGCAGAGCAAACACACTCGTGGTGAGGGCACGGGAGGCCTTCTGACAGCAGCGCCGCTTCCCTCAGCCGGGCGCCCGCCCTCAGTCGAACCCACCGGAGCCCGCGTTCGGAGTGCACCGAGCTGAACACCCGGCTCTCGGCGAGGTCGTGACGGCGACGCCGGCCTGCAGGCCAAACTCTCTGGGGGCGCCCTGAGCTGGGAGGCTCGCCCGAAACGGAAGGGGGAAGCGCCGAGCCCCTGCCACGGGATTGCTTCAGGACGACGCATTGGCCCAGCAAGCCCCACTCTGTCCCGGGAAGAGAGAAGCGGCTCTGGCACCTAGAAGCACGGAGCAAGGCACCCAACCCTCAGCTCTTGGATCGCGCTTCCCGGAGGGGGCCCTTTCACCTCGCCATTCCCCGAATGCACAACGCCTTCTCTCAGACGCGGAGGAAGACGTGCACACGCTGCCGCCTTGGGCCTCCACTCCAGGGACCTGCGGGTGCCGCCAGCACCTCCGGGGCGACAGCGGGCTGCGCGGTGTCAAGGTCGACACACGCCCGGGCCTGGCAACCGAAGGAGACAGCTCCTCCCTGGATTCCGTGCAACACGGTGCTGCCGGGAAAACGTCCGCCCAGGGAAAGATGAGTGCGAACAGAGAAGCGGGGAGGAGAGATGAAGGGCGCGCTTCGTGAGGCACGAGGGTCCGGGCTGTGGGGCCGGCCTCTCCCGGGCCGGCGCCTCCCGTCCTACACGGGGAAGCCGTTGGCTGACTCGCCGGGGGTTGGACCCGCTGAGGTCCAGGCCCCCGACCTCCCTGTGCGAAACAAGGCAGGGTGGAATGCCATCCCCGTCCACGTCCACACACACGTCGCTCCACGGAGAAGGAGGCCTTCTCAACGCTTAGCCCGGAAGCCTCGAGTGAGCACCACAGCCTTACCTCCGAGAAGCAAGCCTGAAGCCGAGCTCCCTTCCGCGAGCAGGCCTCTTTCGCCCAGAGAGAAAGCTTGGCCGCGGCGGGGGTGGCGGAAGCCTCAGGGAGGCTGCGTGCCGGGCCTCAGGTCGGGGGCCGTCCTAGAAGGAGGCCCCCGACCTGGGCCTCAGCGAAGCCCTTCGCAAGGGCGTCGGAAGCGGCTCCTGCCCCGACCGTGACGCGGGACCCACGGCAGAGCAAACACACTCGTGGTGAGGGCACGGGAGGCCTACTGACAGCAGCGCCGCTTCCCTCAGCCGGGCGCCCGCCCTCAGTCGAACCCACCGGAGCCCGCGTTCGGAGTGCACCGAGCTGAACACCCGACTCTCGGCGAGGTCGTGACGGCGACGCCGGCCTGCAGGCCAAACTCTCTGGGGGCGCCCTGAGCTGGGAGGCTCGCCCGAAACGGAAGGGGGAAGCGCCGAGCCCCTGCCACGGGATTGCTTCAGGACGACGCATTGGCCCAGCAAGCCCCACTCTGTCCCGGGAAGAGAGAAGCGGCTCTGGCACCTAGAAGCACGGAGCAAGGCACCCAACCCTCAGCTCTTGGATCGCGCTTCCCGGAGGGGGCCCTTTCACCTCGCCATTCCCCGAATGCACAACGCCTTCTCTCAGACGCGGAGGAAGACGTGCACACGCTGCCGCCTTGGGCCTCCACTCCAGGGACCTGCGGGTGCCGCCAGCACCTCCGGGGCGACAGCGGGCTGCGCGGTGTCAAGGTCGACACACGCCCGGGCCTGGCAACCGAAGGAGACAGCTCCTCCCTGGATTCCGTGCAACACGGTGCTGCCGGGAAAACGTCCGCCCAGGGAAAGATGAGTGCGAACAGAGAAGCGGGGAGGAGAGATGAAGGGCGCGCTTCGTGAGGCACGAGGGTCCGGGCTGTGGGGCCGGCCTCTCCCGGGCCGGCGCCTCCCGTCCTACACGGGGAAGCCGTTGGCTGACTCGCCGGGGGTTGGACCCGCTGAGGTCCAGGCCCCCGACCTCCCTGTGCGAAACAAGGCAGGGTGGAATGCCATCCCCGTCCACGTCCACACACACGTCGCTCCACGGAGAAGGAGGCCTTCTCAACGCTTAGCCCGGAAGCCTCGAGTGAGCACCACAGCCTTACCTCCGAGAAGCAAGCCTGAAGCCGAGCTCCCTTCCGCGAGCAGGCCTCTTTCGCCCAGAGAGAAAGCTTGGCCGCGGCGGGGGTGGCGGAAGCCTCAGGGAGGCTGCGTGCCGGGCCTCAGGTCGGGGGCCGTCCTAGAAGGAGGCCCCCGACCTGGGCCTCAGCGAAGCCCTTCGCAAGGGCGTCGGAAGCGGCTCCTGCCCCGACCGTGACGCGGGACCCACGGCAGAGCAAACACACTCGTGGTGAGGGCACGGGAGGCCTTCTGACAGCAGCGCCGCTTCCCTCAGCCGGGCGCCCGCCCTCAGTCGAACCCACCGGAGCCCGCGTTCGGAGTGCACCGAGCTGAACACCCGGCTCTCGGCGAGGTCGTGACGGCGACGCCGGCCTGCAGGCCAAACTCTCTGGGGGCGCCCTGAGCTGGGAGGCTCGCCCGAAACGGAAGGGGGAAGCGCCGAGCCCCTGCCACGGGATTGCTTCAGGACGACGCATTGGCCCAGCAAGCCCCACTCTGTCCCGGGAAGAGAGAAGCGGCTCTGGCACCTAGAAGCACGGAGCAAGGCACCCAACCCTCAGCTCTTGGATCGCGCTTCCCGGAGGGGGCCCTTTCACCTCGCCATTCCCCGAATGCACAACGCCTTCTCTCAGACGCGGAGGAAGACGTGCACACGCTGCCGCCTTGGGCCTCCACTCCAGGGACCTGCGGGTGCCGCCAGCACCTCCGGGGCGACAGCGGGCTGCGCGGTGTCAAGGTCGACACACGCCCGGGCCTGGCAACCGAAGGAGACAGCTCCTCCCTGGATTCCGTGCAACACGGTGCTGCCGGGAAAACGTCCGCCCAGGGAAAGATGAGTGCGAACAGAGAAGCGGGGAGGAGAGATGAAGGGCGCGCTTCGTGAGGCACGAGGGTCCGGGCTGTGGGGCCGGCCTCTCCCGGGCCGGCGCCTCCCGTCCTACACGGGGAAGCCGTTGGCTGACTCGCCGGGGGTTGGACCCGCTGAGGTCCAGGCCCCCGACCTCCCTGTGCGAAACAAGGCAGGGTGGAATGCCATCCCCGTCCACGTCCACACACACGTCGCTCCACGGAGAAGGAGGCCTTCTCAACGCTTAGCCCGGAAGCCTCGAGTGAGCACCACAGCCTTACCTCCGAGAAGCAAGCCTGAAGCCGAGCTCCCTTCCGCGAGCAGGCCTCTTTCGCCCAGAGAGAACGCTTGGCCGCGGCGGGGGTGGCGGAAGCCTCAGGGAGGCTGCGTGCCGGGCCTCAGGTCGGGGGCCGTCCTAGAAGGAGGCCCCCGACCTGGGCCTCAGCGAAGCCCTTCGCAAGGGCGTCGGAAGCGGCTCCTGCCCCGACCGTGACGCGGGACCCACGGCAGAGCAAACACACTCGTGGTGAGGGCACGGGAGGCCTTCTGACAGCAGCGCCGCTTCCCTCAGCCGGGCGCCCGCCCTCAGTCGAACCCACCGGAGCCCGCGTTCGGAGTGCACCGAGCTGAACACCCGGCTCTCGGCGAGGTCGTGACGGCGACGCCGGCCTGCAGGCCAAACTCTCTGGGGGCGCCCTGAGGTGGGAGGCTCGCCCGAAACGGAAGGGGGAAGCGCCGAGCCCCTGCCACGGGATTGCTTCAGGACGACGCATTGGCCCAGCAAGCCCCACTCTGTCCCGGGAAGAGAGAAGCGGCTCTGGCACCTAGAAGCACGGAGCAAGGCACCCAACCCTCAGCTCTTGGATCGCGCTTCCCGGAGGGGGCCCTTTCACCTCGCCATTCCCCGAATGCACAACGCCTTCTCTCAGACGCGGAGGAAGACGTGCACACGCTGCCGCCTTGGGCCTCCACTCCAGGGACCTGCGGGTGCCGCCAGCACCTCCGGGGCGACAGCGGGCTGCGCGGTGTCAAGGTCGACACACGCCCGGGCCTGGCAACCGAAGGAGACAGCTCCTCCCTGGATTCCGTGCAACACGGTGCTGCCGGGAAAACGTCCGCCCAGGGAAAGATGAGTGCGAACAGAGAAGCGGGGAGGAGAGATGAAGGGCGCGCTTCGTGAGGCACGAGGGTCCGGGCTGTGGGGCCGGCCTCTCCCGGGCCGGCGCCTCCCGTCCTACACGGGGAAGCCGTTGGCTGACTCGCCGGGGGTTGGACCCGCTGAGGTCCAGGCCCCCGACCTCCCTGTGCGAAACAAGGCAGGGTGGAATGCCATCCCCGTCCACGTCCACACACACGTCGCTCCACGGAGAAGGAGGCCTTCTCAACGCTTAGCCCGGAAGCCTCGAGTGAGCACCACAGCCTTACCTCCGAGAAGCAAGCCTGAAGCCGAGCTCCCTTCCGCGAGCAGGCCTCTTTCGCCCAGAGAGAACGCTTGGCCGCGGCGGGGGTGGCGGAAGCCTCAGGGAGGCTGCGTGCCGGGCCTCAGGTCGGGGGCCGTCCTAGAAGGAGGCCCCCGACCTGGGCCTCAGCGAAGCCCTTCGCAAGGGCGTCGGAAGCGGCTCCTGCCCCGACCGTGACGCGGGACCCACGGCAGAGCAAACACACTCGTGGTGAGGGCACGGGAGGCCTTCTGACAGCAGCGCCGCTTCCCTCAGCCGGGCGCCCGCCCTCAGTCGAACCCACCGGAGCCCGCGTTCGGAGTGCACCGAGCTGAACACCCGGCTCTCGGCGAGGTCGTGACGGCGACGCCGGCCTGCAGGCCAAACTCTCTGGGGGCGCCCTGAGCTGGGAGGCTCGCCCGAAACGGAAGGGGGAAGCGCCGAGCCCCTGCCACGGGATTGCTTCAGGACGACGCATTGGCCCAGCAAGCCCCACTCTGTCCCGGGAAGAGAGAAGCGGCTCTGGCACCTAGAAGCACGGAGCAAGGCACCCAACCCTCAGCTCTTGGATCGCGCTTCCCGGAGGGGGCCCTTTCACCTCGCCATTCCCCGAATGCACAACGCCTTCTCTCAGACGCGGAGGAAGACGTGCACACGCTGCCGCCTTGGGCCTCCACTCCAGGGACCTGCGGGTGCCGCCAGCACCTCCGGGGCGACAGGGGGCTGCGCGGTGTCAAGGTCGACACACGCCCGGGCCTGGCAACCGAAGGAGACAGCTCCTCCCTGGATTCCGTGCAACACGGTGCTGCCGGGAAAACGTCCGCCCAGGGAAAGATGAGTGCGAACAGAGAAGCGGGGAGGAGAGATGAAGGGCGCGCTTCGTGAGGCACGAGGGTCCGGGCTGTGGGGCCGGCCTCTCCCGGGCCGGCGCCTCACGTCCTACACGGGGAAGCCGTTGGCTGACTCGCCGGGGGTTGGACCCGCTGAGGTCCAGGCCCCCGACCTCCCTGTGCGAAACAAGGCAGGGTGGAATGCCATCCCCGTCCACGTCCACACACACGTCGCTCCACGGAGAAGGAGGCCTTCTCAACGCTTAGCCCGGAAGCCTCGAGTGAGCACCACAGCCTTACCTCCGAGAAGCAAGCCTGAAGCCGAGCTCCCTTCCGCGAGCAGGCCTCTTTCGCCCAGAGAGAAAGCTTGGCCGCGGCGGGGGTGGCGGAAGCCTCAGGGAGGCTGCGTGCCGGGCCTCAGGTCGGGGGCCGTCCTAGAAGGAGGCCCCCGACCTGGGCCTCAGCGAAGCCCTTCGCAAGGGCGTCGGAAGCGGCTCCTGCCCCGACCGTGACGCGGGACCCACGGCAGAGCAAACACACTCGTGGTGAGGGCACGGGAGGCCTTCTGACAGCAGCGCCGCTTCCCTCAGCCGGGCGCCCGCCCTCAGTCGAACCCACCGGAGCCCGCGTTCGGAGTGCACCGAGCTGAACACCCGGCTCTCGGCGAGGTCGTGACGGCGACGCCGGCCTGCAGGCCAAACTCTCTGGGGGCGCCCTGAGCTGGGAGGCTCGCCCGAAACGGAAGGGGGAAGCGCCGAGCCCCTGCCACGGGATTGCTTCAGGACGACGCATTGGCCCAGCAAGCCCCACTCTGTCCCGGGAAGAGAGAAGCGGCTCTGGCACCTAGAAGCACGGAGCAAGGCACCCAACCCTCAGCTCTTGGATCGCGCTTCCCGGAGGGGGCCCTTTCACCTCGCCATTCCCCGAATGCACAACGCCTTCTCTCAGACGCGGAGGAAGACGTGCACACGCTGCCGCCTTGGGCCTCCACTCCAGGGACCTGCGGGTGCCGCCAGCACCTCCGGGGCGACAGCGGGCTGCGCGGTGTCAAGGTCGACACACGCCCGGGCCTGGCAACCGAAGGAGACAGCTCCTCCCTGGATTCCGTGCAACACGGTGCTGCCGGGAAAACGTCCGCCCAGGGAAAGATGAGTGCGAACAGAGAAGCGGGGAGGAGAGATGAAGGGCGCGCTTCGTGAGGCACGAGGGTCCGGGCTGTGGGGCCGGCCTCTCCCGGGCCGGCGCCTCCCGTCCTACACGGGGAAGCCGTTGGCTGACTCGCCGGGGGTTGGACCCGCTGAGGTCCAGGCCCCCGACCTCCCTGTGCGAAACAAGGCAGGGTGGAATGCCATCCCCGTCCACGTCCACACACACGTCGCTCCACGGAGAAGGAGGCCTTCTCAACGCTTAGCCCGGAAGCCTCGAGTGAGCACCACAGCCTTACCTCCGAGAAGCAAGCCTGAAGCCGAGCTCCCTTCCGCGAGCAGGCCTCTTTCGCCCAGAGAGAACGCTTGGCCGCGGCGGGGGTGGCGGAAGCCTCAGGGAGGCTGCGTGCCGGGCCTCAGGTCGGGGGCCGTCCTAGAAGGAGGCCCCCGACCTGGGCCTCAGCGAAGCCCTTCGCAAGGGCGTCGGAAGCGGCTCCTGCCCCGACCGTGACGCGGGACCCACGGCAGAGCAAACACACTCGTGGTGAGGGCACGGGAGGCCTTCTGACAGCAGCGCCGCTTCCCTCAGCCGGGCGCCCGCCCTCAGTCGAACCCACCGGAGCCCGCGTTCGGAGTGCACCGAGCTGAACACCCGGCTCTCGGCGAGGTCGTGACGGCGACGCCGGCCTGCAGGCCAAACTCTCTGGGGGCGCCCTGAGGTGGGAGGCTCGCCCGAAACGGAAGGGGGAAGCGCCGAGCCCCTGCCACGGGATTGCTTCAGGACGACGCATTGGCCCAGCAAGCCCCACTCTGTCCCGGGAAGAGAGAAGCGGCTCTGGCACCTAGAAGCACGGAGCAAGGCACCCAACCCTCAGCTCTTGGATCGCGCTTCCCGGAGGGGGCCCTTTCACCTCGCCATTCCCCGAATGCACAACGCCTTCTCTCAGACGCGGAGGAAGACGTGCACACGCTGCCGCCTTGGGCCTCCACTCCAGGGACCTGCGGGTGCCGCCAGCACCTCCGGGGCGACAGCGGGCTGCGCGGTGTCAAGGTCGACACACGCCCGGGCCTGGCAACCGAAGGAGACAGCTCCTCCCTGGATTCCGTGCAACCCGGTGCTGCCGGGAAAACGTCCGCCCAGGGAAAGATGAGTGCGAACAGAGAAGCGGGGAGGAGAGATGAAGGGCGCGCTTCGTGAGGCACGAGGGTCCGGGCTGTGGGGCCGGCCTCTCCCGGGCCGGCGCCTCCCGTCCTACACGGGGAAGCCGTTGGCTGACTCGCCGGGGGTTGGACCCGCTGAGGTCCAGGCCCCCGACCTCCCTGTGCGAAACAAGGCAGGGTGGAATGCCATCCCCGTCCACGTCCACACACACGTCGCTCCACGGAGAAGGAGGCCTTCTCAACGCTTAGCCCGGAAGCCTCGAGTGAGCACCACAGCCTTACCTCCGAGAAGCAAGCCTGAAGCCGAGCTCCCTTCCGCGAGCAGGCCTCTTTCGCCCAGAGAGAACGCTTGGCCGCGGCGGGGGTGGCGGAAGCCTCAGGGAGGCTGCGTGCCGGGCCTCAGGTCGGGGGCCGTCCTAGAAGGAGGCCCCCGACCTGGGCCTCAGCGAAGCCCTTCGCAAGGGCGTCGGAAGCGGCTCCTGCCCCGACCGTGACGCGGGACCCACGGCAGAGCAAACACACTCGTGGTGAGGGCACGGGAGGCCTTCTGACAGCAGCGCCGCTTCCCTCAGCCGGGCGCCCGCCCTCAGTCGAACCCACCGGAGCCCGCGTTCGGAGTGCACCGAGCTGAACACCCGGCTCTCGGCGAGGTCGTGACGGCGACGCCGGCCTGCAGGCCAAACTCTCTGGGGGCGCCCTGAGCTGGGAGGCTCGCCCGAAACGGAAGGGGGAAGCGCCGAGCCCCTGCCACGGGATTGCTTCAGGACGACGCATTGGCCCAGCAAGCCCCACTCTGTCCCGGGAAGAGAGAAGCGGCTCTGGCACCTAGAAGCACGGAGCAAGGCACCCAACCCTCAGCTCTTGGATCGCGCTTCCCGGAGGGGGCCCTTTCACCTCGCCATTCCCCGAATGCACAACGCCTTCTCTCAGACGCGGAGGAAGACGTGCACACGCTGCCGCCTTGGGCCTCCACTCCAGGGACCTGCGGGTGCCGCCAGCACCTCCGGGGCGACAGCGGGCTGCGCGGTGTCAAGGTCGACACACGCCCGGGCCTGGCAACCGAAGGAGACAGCTCCTCCCTGGATTCCGTGCAACACGGTGCTGCCGGGAAAACGTCCGCCCAGGGAAAGATGAGTGCGAACAGAGAAGCGGGGAGGAGAGATGAAGGGCGCGCTTCGTGAGGCACGAGGGTCCGGGCTGTGGGGCCGGCCTCTCCCGGGCCGGCGCCTCCCGTCCTACACGGGGAAGCCGTTGGCTGACTCGCCGGGGGTTGGACCCGCTGAGGTCCAGGCCCCCGACCTCCCTGTGCGAAACAAGGCAGGGTGGAATGCCATCCCCGTCCACGTCCACACACACGTCGCTCCACGGAGAAGGAGGCCTTCTCAACGCTTAGCCCGGAAGCCTCGAGTGAGCACCACAGCCTTACCTCCGAGAAGCAAGCCTGAAGCCGAGCTCCCTTCCGCGAGCAGGCCTCTTTCGCCCAGAGAGAACGCTTGGCCGCGGCGGGGGTGGCGGAAGCCTCAGGGAGGCTGCGTGCCGGGCCTCAGGTCGGGGGCCGTCCTAGAAGGAGGCCCCCGACCTGGGCCTCAGCGAAGCCCTTCGCAAGGGCGTCGGAAGCGGCTCCTGCCCCGACCGTGACGCGGGACCCACGGCAGAGCAAACACACTCGTGGTGAGGGCACGGGAGGCCTTCTGACAGCAGCGCCGCTTCCCTCAGCCGGGCGCCCGCCCTCAGTCGAACCCACCGGAGCCCGCGTTCGGAGTGCACCGAGCTGAACACCCGGCTCTCGGCGAGGTCGTGACGGCGACGCCGGCCTGCAGGCCAAACTCTCTGGGGGCGCCCTGAGCTGGGAGGCTCGCCCGAAACGGAAGGGGGAAGCGCCGAGCCCCTGCCACGGGATTGCTTCAGGACGACGCATTGGCCCAGCAAGCCCCACTCTGTCCCGGGAAGAGAGAAGCGGCTCTGGCACCTAGAAGCACGGAGCAAGGCACCCAACCCTCAGCTCTTGGATCGCGCTTCCCGGAGGGGGCCCTTTCACCTCGCCATTCCCCGAATGCACAACGCCTTCTCTCAGACGCGGAGGAAGACGTGCACACGCTGCCGCCTTGGGCCTCCACTCCAGGGACCTGCGGGTGCCGCCAGCACCTCCGGGGCGACAGCGGGCTGCGCGGTGTCAAGGTCGACACACGCCCGGGCCTGGCAACCGAAGGAGACAGCTCCTCCCTGGATTCCGTGCAACACGGTGCTGCCGGGAAAACGTCCGCCCAGGGAAAGATGAGTGCGAACAGAGAAGCGGGGAGGAGAGATGAAGGGCGCGCTTCGTGAGGCACGAGGGTCCGGGCTGTGGGGCCGGCCTCTCCCGGGCCGGCGCCTCCCGTCCTACACGGGGAAGCCGTTGGCTGACTCGCCGGGGGTTGGACCCGCTGAGGTCCAGGCCCCCGACCTCCCTGTGCGAAACAAGGCAGGGTGGAATGCCATCCCCGTCCACGTCCACACACACGTCGCTCCACGGAGAAGGAGGCCTTCTCAACGCTTAGCCCGGAAGCCTCGAGTGAGCACCACAGCCTTACCTCCGAGAAGCAAGCCTGAAGCCGAGCTCCCTTCCGCGAGCAGGCCTCTTTCGCCCAGAGAGAACGCTTGGCCGCGGCGGGGGTGGCGGAAGCCTCAGGGAGGCTGCGTGCCGGGCCTCAGGTCGGGGGCCGTCCTAGAAGGAGGCCCCCGACCTGGGCCTCAGCGAAGCCCTTCGCAAGGGCGTCGGAAGCGGCTCCTGCCCCGACCGTGACGCGGGACCCACGGCAGAGCAAACACACTCGTGGTGAGGGCACGGGAGGCCTTCTGACAGCAGCGCCGCTTCCCTCAGCCGGGCGCCCGCCCTCAGTCGAACCCACCGGAGCCCGCGTTCGGAGTGCACCGAGCTGAACACCCGGCTCTCGGCGAGGTCGTGACGGCGACGCCGGCCTGCAGGCCAAACTCTCTGGGGGCGCCCTGAGCTGGGAGGCTCGCCCGAAACGGAAGGGGGAAGCGCCGAGCCCCTGCCACGGGATTGCTTCAGGACGACGCATTGGCCCAGCAAGCCCCACTCTGTCCCGGGAAGAGAGAAGCGGCTCTGGCACCTAGAAGCACGGAGCAAGGCACCCAACCCTCAGCTCTTGGATCGCGCTTCCCGGAGGGGGCCCTTTCACCTCGCCATTCCCCGAATGCACAACGCCTTCTCTCAGACGCGGAGGAAGACGTGCACACGCTGCCGCCTTGGGCCTCCACTCCAGGGACCTGCGGGTGCCGCCAGCACCTCCGGGGCGACAGCGGGCTGCGCGGTGTCAAGGTCGACACACGCCCGGGCCTGGCAACCGAAGGAGACAGCTCCTCCCTGGATTCCGTGCAACACGGTGCTGCCGGGAAAACGTCCGCCCAGGGAAAGATGAGTGCGAACAGAGAAGCGGGGAGGAGAGATGAAGGGCGCGCTTCGTGAGGCACGAGGGTCCGGGCTGTGGGGCCGGCCTCTCCCGGGCCGGCGCCTCACGTCCTACACGGGGAAGCCGTTGGCTGACTCGCCGGGGGTTGGACCCGCTGAGGTCCAGGCCCCCGACCTCCCTGTGCGAAACAAGGCAGGGTGGAATGCCATCCCCGTCCACGTCCACACACACGTCGCTCCACGGAGAAGGAGGCCTTCTCAACGCTTAGCCCGGAAGCCTCGAGTGAGCACCACAGCCTTACCTCCGAGAAGCAAGCCTGAAGCCGAGCTCCCTTCCGCGAGCAGGCCTCTTTCGCCCAGAGAGAACGCTTGGCCGCGGCGGGGGTGGCGGAAGCCTCAGGGAGGCTGCGTGCCGGGCCTCAGGTCGGGGGCCGTCCTAGAAGGAGGCCCCCGACCTGGGCCTCAGCGAAGCCCTTCGCAAGGGCGTCGGAAGCGGCTCCTGCCCCGACCGTGACGCGGGACCCACGGCAGAGCAAACACACTCGTGGTGAGGGCACGGGAGGCCTTCTGACAGCAGCGCCGCTTCCCTCAGCCGGGCGCCCGCCCTCAGTCGAACCCACCGGAGCCCGCGTTCGGAGTGCACCGAGCTGAACACCCGGCTCTCGGCGAGGTCGTGACGGCGACGCCGGCCTGCAGGCCAAACTCTCTGGGGGCGCCCTGAGGTGGGAGGCTCGCCCGAAACGGAAGGGGGAAGCGCCGAGCCCCTGCCACGGGATTGCTTCAGGACGACGCATTGGCCCAGCAAGCCCCACTCTGTCCCGGGAAGAGAGAAGCGGCTCTGGCACCTAGAAGCACGGAGCAAGGCACCCAACCCTCAGCTCTTGGATCGCGCTTCCCGGAGGGGGCCCTTTCACCTCGCCATTCCCCGAATGCACAACGCCTTCTCTCAGACGCGGAGGAAGACGTGCACACGCTGCCGCCTTGGGCCTCCACTCCAGGGACCTGCGGGTGCCGCCAGCACCTCCGGGGCGACAGCGGGCTGCGCGGTGTCAAGGTCGACACACGCCCGGGCCTGGCAACCGAAGGAGACAGCTCCTCCCTGGATTCCGTGCAACACGGTGCTGCCGGGAAAACGTCCGCCCAGGGAAAGATGAGTGCGAACAGAGAAGCGGGGAGGAGAGATGAAGGGCGCGCTTCGTGAGGCACGAGGGTCCGGGCTGTGGGGCCGGCCTCTCCCGGGCCGGCGCCTCCCGTCCTACACGGGGAAGCCGTTGGCTGACTCGCCGGGGGTTGGACCCGCTGAGGTCCAGGCCCCCGACCTCCCTGTGCGAAACAAGGCAGGGTGGAATGCCATCCCCGTCCACGTCCACACACACGTCGCTCCACGGAGAAGGAGGCCTTCTCAACGCTTAGCCCGGAAGCCTCGAGTGAGCACCACAGCCTTACCTCCGAGAAGCAAGCCTGAAGCCGAGCTCCCTTCCGCGAGCAGGCCTCTTTCGCCCAGAGAGAACGCTTGGCCGCGGCGGGGGTGGCGGAAGCCTCAGGGAGGCTGCGTGCCGGGCCTCAGGTCGGGGGCCGTCCTAGAAGGAGGCCCCCGACCTGGGCCTCAGCGAAGCCCTTCGCAAGGGCGTCGGAAGCGGCTCCTGCCCCGACCGTGACGCGGGACCCACGGCAGAGCAAACACACTCGTGGTGAGGGCACGGGAGGCCTTCTGACAGCAGCGCCGCTTCCCTCAGCCGGGCGCCCGCCCTCAGTCGAACCCACCGGAGCCCGCGTTCGGAGTGCACCGAGCTGAACACCCGGCTCTCGGCGAGGTCGTGACGGCGACGCCGGCCTGCAGGCCAAACTCTCTGGGGGCGCCCTGAGCTGGGAGGCTCGCCCGAAACGGAAGGGGGAAGCGCCGAGCCCCTGCCACGGGATTGCTTCAGGACGACGCATTGGCCCAGCAAGCCCCACTCTGTCCCGGGAAGAGAGAAGCGGCTCTGGCACCTAGAAGCACGGAGCAAGGCACCCAACCCTCAGCTCTTGGATCGCGCTTCCCGGAGGGGGCCCTTTCACCTCGCCATTCCCCGAATGCACAACGCCTTCTCTCAGACGCGGAGGAAGACGTGCACACGCTGCCGCCTTGGGCCTCCACTCCAGGGACCTGCGGGTGCCGCCAGCACCTCCGGGGCGACAGCGGGCTGCGCGGTGTCAAGGTCGACACACGCCCGGGCCTGGCAACCGAAGGAGACAGCTCCTCCCTGGATTCCGTGCAACACGGTGCTGCCGGGAAAACGTCCGCCCAGGGAAAGATGAGTGCGAACAGAGAAGCGGGGAGGAGAGATGAAGGGCGCGCTTCGTGAGGCACGAGGGTCCGGGCTGTGGGGCCGGCCTCTCCCGGGCCGGCGCCTCCCGTCCTACACGGGGAAGCCGTTGGCTGACTCGCCGGGGGTTGGACCCGCTGAGGTCCAGGCCCCCGACCTCCCTGTGCGAAACAAGGCAGGGTGGAATGCCATCCCCGTCCACGTCCACACACACGTCGCTCCACGGAGAAGGAGGCCTTCTCAACGCTTAGCCCGGAAGCCTCGAGTGAGCACCACAGCCTTACCTCCGAGAAGCAAGCCTGAAGCCGAGCTCCCTTCCGCGAGCAGGCCTCTTTCGCCCAGAGAGAAAGCTTGGCCGCGGCGGGGGTGGCGGAAGCCTCAGGGAGGCTGCGTGCCGGGCCTCAGGTCGGGGGCCGTCCTAGAAGGAGGCCCCCGACCTGGGCCTCAGCGAAGCCCTTCGCAAGGGCGTCGGAAGCGGCTCCTGCCCCGACCGTGACGCGGGACCCACGGCAGAGCAAACACACTCGTTGTGAGGGCACGGGAGGCCTTCTGACAGCAGCGCCGCTTCCCTCAGCCGGGCGCCCGCCCTCAGTCGAACCCACCGGAGCCCGCGTTCGGAGTGCACCGAGCTGAACACCCGGCTCTCGGCGAGGTCGTGACGGCGACGCCGGCCTGCAGGCCAAACTCTCTGGGGGCGCCCTGAGCTGGGAGGCTCGCCCGAAACGGAAGGGGGAAGCGCCGAGCCCCTGCCACGGGATTGCTTCAGGACGACGCATTGGCCCAGCAAGCCCCACTCTGTCCCGGGAAGAGAGAAGCGGCTCTGGCACCTAGAAGCACGGAGCAAGGCACCCAACCCTCAGCTCTTGGATCGCGCTTCCCGGAGGGGGCCCTTTCACCTCGCCATTCCCCGAATGCACAACGCCTTCTCTCAGACGCGGAGGAAGACGTGCACACGCTGCCGCCTTGGGCCTCCACTCCAGGGACCTGCGGGTGCCGCCAGCACCTCCGGGGCGACAGCGGGCTGCGCGGTGTCAAGGTCGACACACGCCCGGGCCTGGCAACCGAAGGAGACAGCTCCTCCCTGGATTCCGTGCAACACGGTGCTGCCGGGAAAACGTCCGCCCAGGGAAAGATGAGTGCGAACAGAGAAGCGGGGAGGAGAGATGAAGGGCGCGCTTCGTGAGGCACGAGGGTCCGGGCTGTGGGGCCGGCCTCTCCCGGGCCGGCGCCTCACGTCCTACACGGGGAAGCCGTTGGCTGACTCGCCGGGGGTTGGACCCGCTGAGGTCCAGGCCCCCGACCTCCCTGTGCGAAACAAGGCAGGGTGGAATGCCATCCCCGTCCACGTCCACACACACGTCGCTCCACGGAGAAGGAGGCCTTCTCAACGCTTAGCCCGGAAGCCTCGAGTGAGCACCACAGCCTTACCTCCGAGAAGCAAGCCTGAAGCCGAGCTCCCTTCCGCGAGCAGGCCTCTTTCGCCCAGAGAGAACGCTTGGCCGCGGCGGGGGTGGCGGAAGCCTCAGGGAGGCTGCGTGCCGGGCCTCAGGTCGGGGGCCGTCCTAGAAGGAGGCCCCCGACCTGGGCCTCAGCGAAGCCCTTCGCAAGGGCGTCGGAAGCGGCTCCTGCCCCGACCGTGACGCGGGACCCACGGCAGAGCAAACACACTCGTTGTGAGGGCACGGGAGGCCTTCTGACAGCAGCGCCGCTTCCCTCAGCCGGGCGCCCGCCCTCAGTCGAACCCACCGGAGCCCG
Organism: Martes martes; assembly: GCF_963455335.1. Classification (NCBI taxonomy): domain Eukaryota; kingdom Metazoa; phylum Chordata; class Mammalia; order Carnivora; family Mustelidae; genus Martes; species Martes martes. The sequence goes on from NW_027666479.1 coordinate 191,184, forward strand.
CGTTCGGAGTGCACCGAGCTGAACACCCGGCTCTCGGCGAGGTCGTGACGGCGACGCCGGCCTGCAGGCCAAACTCTCTGGGGGCGCCCTGAGGTGGGAGGCTCGCCCGAAACGGAAGGGGGAAGCGCCGAGCCCCTGCCACGGGATTGCTTCAGGACGACGCATTGGCCCAGCAAGCCCCACTCTGTCCCGGGAAGAGAGAAGCGGCTCTGGCACCTAGAAGCACGGAGCAAGGCACCCAACCCTCAGCTCTTGGATCGCGCTTCCCGGAGGGGGCCCTTTCACCTCGCCATTCCCCGAATGCACAACGCCTTCTCTCAGACGCGGAGGAAGACGTGCACACGCTGCCGCCTTGGGCCTCCACTCCAGGGACCTGCGGGTGCCGCCAGCACCTCCGGGGCGACAGCGGGCTGCGCGGTGTCAAGGTCGACACACGCCCGGGCCTGGCAACCGAAGGAGACAGCTCCTCCCTGGATTCCGTGCAACACGGTGCTGCCGGGAAAACGTCCGCCCAGGGAAAGATGAGTGCGAACAGAGAAGCGGGGAGGAGAGATGAAGGGCGCGCTTCGTGAGGCACGAGGGTCCGGGCTGTGGGGCCGGCCTCTCCCGGGCCGGCGCCTCACGTCCTACACGGGGAAGCCGTTGGCTGACTCGCCGGGGGTTGGACCCGCTGAGGTCCAGGCCCCCGACCTCCCTGTGCGAAACAAGGCAGGGTGGAATGCCATCCCCGTCCACGTCCACACACACGTCGCTCCACGGAGAAGGAGGCCTTCTCAACGCTTAGCCCGGAAGCCTCGAGTGAGCACCACAGCCTTACCTCCGAGAAGCAAGCCTGAAGCCGAGCTCCCTTCCGCGAGCAGGCCTCTTTCGCCCAGAGAGAAAGCTTGGCCGCGGCGGGGGTGGCGGAAGCCTCAGGGAGGCTGCGTGCCGGGCCTCAGGTCGGGGGCCGTCCTAGAAGGAGGCCCCCGACCTGGGCCTCAGCGAAGCCCTTCGCAAGGGCGTCGGAAGCGGCTCCTGCCCCGACCGTGACGCGGGACCCACGGCAGAGCAAACACACTCGTGGTGAGGGCACGGGAGGCCTTCTGACAGCAGCGCCGCTTCCCTCAGCCGGGCGCCCGCCCTCAGTCGAACCCACCGGAGCCCGCGTTCGGAGTGCACCGAGCTGAACACCCGGCTCTCGGCGAGGTCGTGACGGCGACGCCGGCCTGCAGGCCAAACTCTCTGGGGGCGCCCTGAGCTGGGAGGCTCGCCCGAAACGGAAGGGGGAAGCGCCGAGCCCCTGCCACGGGATTGCTTCAGGACGACGCATTGGCCCAGCAAGCCCCACTCTGTCCCGGGAAGAGAGAAGCGGCTCTGGCACCTAGAAGCACGGAGCAAGGCACCCAACCCTCAGCTCTTGGATCGCGCTTCCCGGAGGGGGCCCTTTCACCTCGCCATTCCCCGAATGCACAACGCCTTCTCTCAGACGCGGAGGAAGACGTGCACACGCTGCCGCCTTGGGCCTCCACTCCAGGGACCTGCGGGTGCCGCCAGCACCTCCGGGGCGACAGCGGGCTGCGCGGTGTCAAGGTCGACACACGCCCGGGCCTGGCAACCGAAGGAGACAGCTCCTCCCTGGATTCCGTGCAACACGGTGCTGCCGGGAAAACGTCCGCCCAGGGAAAGATGAGTGCGAACAGAGAAGCGGGGAGGAGAGATGAAGGGCGCGCTTCGTGAGGCACGAGGGTCCGGGCTGTGGGGCCGGCCTCTCCCGGGCCGGCGCCTCCCGTCCTACACGGGGAAGCCGTTGGCTGACTCGCCGGGGGTTGGACCCGCTGAGGTCCAGGCCCCCGACCTCCCTGTGCGAAACAAGGCAGGGTGGAATGCCATCCCCGTCCACGTCCACACACACGTCGCTCCACGGAGAAGGAGGCCTTCTCAACGCTTAGCCCGGAAGCCTCGAGTGAGCACCACAGCCTTACCTCCGAGAAGCAAGCCTGAAGCCGAGCTCCCTTCCGCGAGCAGGCCTCTTTCGCCCAGAGAGAACGCTTGGCCGCGGCGGGGGTGGCGGAAGCCTCAGGGAGGCTGCGTGCCGGGCCTCAGGTCGGGGGCCGTCCTAGAAGGAGGCCCCCGACCTGGGCCTCAGCGAAGCCCTTCGCAAGGGCGTCGGAAGCGGCTCCTGCCCCGACCGTGACGCGGGACCCACGGCAGAGCAAACACACTCGTGGTGAGGGCACGGGAGGCCTTCTGACAGCAGCGCCGCTTCCCTCAGCCGGGCGCCCGCCCTCAGTCGAACCCACCGGAGCCCGCGTTCGGAGTGCACCGAGCTGAACACCCGGCTCTCGGCGAGGTCGTGACGGCGACGCCGGCCTGCAGGCCAAACTCTCTGGGGGCGCCCTGAGCTGGGAGGCTCGCCCGAAACGGAAGGGGGAAGCGCCGAGCCCCTGCCACGGGATTGCTTCAGGACGACGCATTGGCCCAGCAAGCCCCACTCTGTCCCGGGAAGAGAGAAGCGGCTCTGGCACCTAGAAGCACGGAGCAAGGCACCCAACCCTCAGCTCTTGGATCGCGCTTCCCGGAGGGGGCCCTTTCACCTCGCCATTCCCCGAATGCACAACGCCTTCTCTCAGACGCGGAGGAAGACGTGCACACGCTGCCGCCTTGGGCCTCCACTCCAGGGACCTGCGGGTGCCGCCAGCACCTCCGGGGCGACAGCGGGCTGCGCGGTGTCAAGGTCGACACACGCCCGGGCCTGGCAACCGAAGGAGACAGCTCCTCCCTGGATTCCGTGCAACACGGTGCTGCCGGGAAAACGTCCGCCCAGGGAAAGATGAGTGCGAACAGAGAAGCGGGGAGGAGAGATGAAGGGCGCGCTTCGTGAGGCACGAGGGTCCGGGCTGTGGGGCCGGCCTCTCCCGGGCCGGCGCCTCACGTCCTACACGGGGAAGCCGTTGGCTGACTCGCCGGGGGTTGGACCCGCTGAGGTCCAGGCCCCCGACCTCCCTGTGCGAAACAAGGCAGGGTGGAATGCCATCCCCGTCCACGTCCACACACACGTCGCTCCACGGAGAAGGAGGCCTTCTCAACGCTTAGCCCGGAAGCCTCGAGTGAGCACCACAGCCTTACCTCCGAGAAGCAAGCCTGAAGCCGAGCTCCCTTCCGCGAGCAGGCCTCTTTCGCCCAGAGAGAAAGCTTGGCCGCGGCGGGGGTGGCGGAAGCCTCAGGGAGGCTGCGTGCCGGGCCTCAGGTCGGGGGCCGTCCTAGAAGGAGGCCCCCGACCTGGGCCTCAGCGAAGCCCTTCGCAAGGGCGTCGGAAGCGGCTCCTGCCCCGACCGTGACGCGGGACCCACGGCAGAGCAAACACACTCGTTGTGAGGGCACGGGAGGCCTTCTGACAGCAGCGCCGCTTCCCTCAGCCGGGCGCCCGCCCTCAGTCGAACCCACCGGAGCCCGCGTTCGGAGTGCACCGAGCTGAACACCCGGCTCTCGGCGAGGTCGTGACGGCGACGCCGGCCTGCAGGCCAAACTCTCTGGGGGCGCCCTGAGCTGGGAGGCTCGCCCGAAACGGAAGGGGGAAGCGCCGAGCCCCTGCCACGGGATTGCTTCAGGACGACGCATTGGCCCAGCAAGCCCCACTCTGTCCCGGGAAGAGAGAAGCGGCTCTGGCACCTAGAAGCACGGAGCAAGGCACCCAACCCTCAGCTCTTGGATCGCGCTTCCCGGAGGGGGCCCTTTCACCTCGCCATTCCCCGAATGCACAACGCCTTCTCTCAGACGCGGAGGAAGACGTGCACACGCTGCCGCCTTGGGCCTCCACTCCAGGGACCTGCGGGTGCCGCCAGCACCTCCGGGGCGACAGCGGGCTGCGCGGTGTCAAGGTCGACACACGCCCGGGCCTGGCAACCGAAGGAGACAGCTCCTCCCTGGATTCCGTGCAACCCGGTGCTGCCGGGAAAACGTCCGCCCAGGGAAAGATGAGTGCGAACAGAGAAGCGGGGAGGAGAGATGAAGGGCGCGCTTCGTGAGGCACGAGGGTCCGGGCTGTGGGGCCGGCCTCTCCCGGGCCGGCGCCTCCCGTCCTACACGGGGAAGCCGTTGGCTGACTCGCCGGGGGTTGGACCCGCTGAGGTCCAGGCCCCCGACCTCCCTGTGCGAAACAAGGCAGGGTGGAATGCCATCCCCGTCCACGTCCACACACACGTCGCTCCACGGAGAAGGAGGCCTTCTCAACGCTTAGCCCGGAAGCCTCGAGTGAGCACCACAGCCTTACCTCCGAGAAGCAAGCCTGAAGCCGAGCTCCCTTCCGCGAGCAGGCCTCTTTCGCCCAGAGAGAACGCTTGGCCGCGGCGGGGGTGGCGGAAGCCTCAGGGAGGCTGCGTGCCGGGCCTCAGGTCGGGGGCCGTCCTAGAAGGAGGCCCCCGACCTGGGCCTCAGCGAAGCCCTTCGCAAGGGCGTCGGAAGCGGCTCCTGCCCCGACCGTGACGCGGGACCCACGGCAGAGCAAACACACTCGTGGTGAGGGCACGGGAGGCCTTCTGACAGCAGCGCCGCTTCCCTCAGCCGGGCGCCCGCCCTCAGTCGAACCCACCGGAGCCCGCGTTCGGAGTGCACCGAGCTGAACACCCGGCTCTCGGCGAGGTCGTGACGGCGACGCCGGCCTGCAGGCCAAACTCTCTGGGGGCGCCCTGAGCTGGGAGGCTCGCCCGAAACGGAAGGGGGAAGCGCCGAGCCCCTGCCACGGGATTGCTTCAGGACGACGCATTGGCCCAGCAAGCCCCACTCTGTCCCGGGAAGAGAGAAGCGGCTCTGGCACCTAGAAGCACGGAGCAAGGCACCCAACCCTCAGCTCTTGGATCGCGCTTCCCGGAGGGGGCCCTTTCACCTCGCCATTCCCCGAATGCACAACGCCTTCTCTCAGACGCGGAGGAAGACGTGCACACGCTGCCGCCTTGGGCCTCCACTCCAGGGACCTGCGGGTGCCGCCAGCACCTCCGGGGCGACAGCGGGCTGCGCGGTGTCAAGGTCGACACACGCCCGGGCCTGGCAACCGAAGGAGACAGCTCCTCCCTGGATTCCGTGCAACACGGTGCTGCCGGGAAAACGTCCGCCCAGGGAAAGATGAGTGCGAACAGAGAAGCGGGGAGGAGAGATGAAGGGCGCGCTTCGTGAGGCACGAGGGTCCGGGCTGTGGGGCCGGCCTCTCCCGGGCCGGCGCCTCCCGTCCTACACGGGGAAGCCGTTGGCTGACTCGCCGGGGGTTGGACCCGCTGAGGTCCAGGCCCCCGACCTCCCTGTGCGAAACAAGGCAGGGTGGAATGCCATCCCCGTCCACGTCCACACACACGTCGCTCCACGGAGAAGGAGGCCTTCTCAACGCTTAGCCCGGAAGCCTCGAGTGAGCACCACAGCCTTACCTCCGAGAAGCAAGCCTGAAGCCGAGCTCCCTTCCGCGAGCAGGCCTCTTTCGCCCAGAGAGAACGCTTGGCCGCGGCGGGGGTGGCGGAAGCCTCAGGGAGGCTGCGTGCCGGGCCTCAGGTCGGGGGCCGTCCTAGAAGGAGGCCCCCGACCTGGGCCTCAGCGAAGCCCTTCGCAAGGGCGTCGGAAGCGGCTCCTGCCCCGACCGTGACGCGGGACCCACGGCAGAGCAAACACACTCGTGGTGAGGGCACGGGAGGCCTTCTGACAGCAGCGCCGCTTCCCTCAGCCGGGCGCCCGCCCTCAGTCGAACCCACCGGAGCCCGCGTTCGGAGTGCACCGAGCTGAACACCCGGCTCTCGGCGAGGTCGTGACGGCGACGCCGGCCTGCAGGCCAAACTCTCTGGGGGCGCCCTGAGCTGGGAGGCTCGCCCGAAACGGAAGGGGGAAGCGCCGAGCCCCTGCCACGGGATTGCTTCAGGACGACGCATTGGCCCAGCAAGCCCCACTCTGTCCCGGGAAGAGAGAAGCGGCTCTGGCACCTAGAAGCACGGAGCAAGGCACCCAACCCTCAGCTCTTGGATCGCGCTTCCCGGAGGGGGCCCTTTCACCTCGCCATTCCCCGAATGCACAACGCCTTCTCTCAGACGCGGAGGAAGACGTGCACACGCTGCCGCCTTGGGCCTCCACTCCAGGGACCTGCGGGTGCCGCCAGCACCTCCGGGGCGACAGCGGGCTGCGCGGTGTCAAGGTCGACACACGCCCGGGCCTGGCAACCGAAGGAGACAGCTCCTCCCTGGATTCCGTGCAACACGGTGCTGCCGGGAAAACGTCCGCCCAGGGAAAGATGAGTGCGAACAGAGAAGCGGGGAGGAGAGATGAAGGGCGCGCTTCGTGAGGCACGAGGGTCCGGGCTGTGGGGCCGGCCTCTCCCGGGCCGGCGCCTCCCGTCCTACACGGGGAAGCCGTTGGCTGACTCGCCGGGGGTTGGACCCGCTGAGGTCCAGGCCCCCGACCTCCCTGTGCGAAACAAGGCAGGGTGGAATGCCATCCCCGTCCACGTCCACACACACGTCGCTCCACGGAGAAGGAGGCCTTCTCAACGCTTAGCCCGGAAGCCTCGAGTGAGCACCACAGCCTTACCTCCGAGAAGCAAGCCTGAAGCCGAGCTCCCTTCCGCGAGCAGGCCTCTTTCGCCCAGAGAGAAAGCTTGGCCGCGGCGGGGGTGGCGGAAGCCTCAGGGAGGCTGCGTGCCGGGCCTCAGGTCGGGGGCCGTCCTAGAAGGAGGCCCCCGACCTGGGCCTCAGCGAAGCCCTTCGCAAGGGCGTCGGAAGCGGCTCCTGCCCCGACCGTGACGCGGGACCCACGGCAGAGCAAACACACTCGTTGTGAGGGCACGGGAGGCCTTCTGACAGCAGCGCCGCTTCCCTCAGCCGGGCGCCCGCCCTCAGTCGAACCCACCGGAGCCCGCGTTCGGAGTGCACCGAGCTGAACACCCGGCTCTCGGCGAGGTCGTGACGGCGACGCCGGCCTGCAGGCCAAACTCTCTGGGGGCGCCCTGAGCTGGGAGGCTCGCCCGAAACGGAAGGGGGAAGCGCCGAGCCCCTGCCACGGGATTGCTTCAGGACGACGCATTGGCCCAGCAAGCCCCACTCTGTCCCGGGAAGAGAGAAGCGGCTCTGGCACCTAGAAGCACGGAGCAAGGCACCCAACCCTCAGCTCTTGGATCGCGCTTCCCGGAGGGGGCCCTTTCACCTCGCCATTCCCCGAATGCACAACGCCTTCTCTCAGACGCGGAGGAAGACGTGCACACGCTGCCGCCTTGGGCCTCCACTCCAGGGACCTGCGGGTGCCGCCAGCACCTCCGGGGCGACAGCGGGCTGCGCGGTGTCAAGGTCGACACACGCCCGGGCCTGGCAACCGAAGGAGACAGCTCCTCCCTGGATTCCGTGCAACACGGTGCTGCCGGGAAAACGTCCGCCCAGGGAAAGATGAGTGCGAACAGAGAAGCGGGGAGGAGAGATGAAGGGCGCGCTTCGTGAGGCACGAGGGTCCGGGCTGTGGGGCCGGCCTCTCCCGGGCCGGCGCCTCACGTCCTACACGGGGAAGCCGTTGGCTGACTCGCCGGGGGTTGGACCCGCTGAGGTCCAGGCCCCCGACCTCCCTGTGCGAAACAAGGCAGGGTGGAATGCCATCCCCGTCCACGTCCACACACACGTCGCTCCACGGAGAAGGAGGCCTTCTCAACGCTTAGCCCGGAAGCCTCGAGTGAGCACCACAGCCTTACCTCCGAGAAGCAAGCCTGAAGCCGAGCTCCCTTCCGCGAGCAGGCCTCTTTCGCCCAGAGAGAACGCTTGGCCGCGGCGGGGGTGGCGGAAGCCTCAGGGAGGCTGCGTGCCGGGCCTCAGGTCGGGGGCCGTCCTAGAAGGAGGCCCCCGACCTGGGCCTCAGCGAAGCCCTTCGCAAGGGCGTCGGAAGCGGCTCCTGCCCCGACCGTGACGCGGGACCCACGGCAGAGCAAACACACTCGTTGTGAGGGCACGGGAGGCCTTCTGACAGCAGCGCCGCTTCCCTCAGCCGGGCGCCCGCCCTCAGTCGAACCCACCGGAGCCCGCGTTCGGAGTGCACCGAGCTGAACACCCGGCTCTCGGCGAGGTCGTGACGGCGACGCCGGCCTGCAGGCCAAACTCTCTGGGGGCGCCCTGAGCTGGGAGGCTCGCCCGAAACGGAAGGGGGAAGCGCCGAGCCCCTGCCACGGGATTGCTTCAGGACGACGCATTGGCCCAGCAAGCCCCACTCTGTCCCGGGAAGAGAGAAGCGGCTCTGGCACCTAGAAGCACGGAGCAAGGCACCCAACCCTCAGCTCTTGGATCGCGCTTCCCGGAGGGGGCCCTTTCACCTCGCCATTCCCCGAATGCACAACGCCTTCTCTCAGACGCGGAGGAAGACGTGCACACGCTGCCGCCTTGGGCCTCCACTCCAGGGACCTGCGGGTGCCGCCAGCACCTCCGGGGCGACAGCGGGCTGCGCGGTGTCAAGGTCGACACACGCCCGGGCCTGGCAACCGAAGGAGACAGCTCCTCCCTGGATTCCGTGCAACACGGTGCTGCCGGGAAAACGTCCGCCCAGGGAAAGATGAGTGCGAACAGAGAAGCGGGGAGGAGAGATGAAGGGCGCGCTTCGTGAGGCACGAGGGTCCGGGCTGTGGGGCCGGCCTCTCCCGGGCCGGCGCCTCACGTCCTACACGGGGAAGCCGTTGGCTGACTCGCCGGGGGTTGGACCCGCTGAGGTCCAGGCCCCCGACCTCCCTGTGCGAAACAAGGCAGGGTGGAATGCCATCCCCGTCCACGTCCACACACACGTCGCTCCACGGAGAAGGAGGCCTTCTCAACGCTTAGCCCGGAAGCCTCGAGTGAGCACCACAGCCTTACCTCCGAGAAGCAAGCCTGAAGCCGAGCTCCCTTCCGCGAGCAGGCCTCTTTCGCCCAGAGAGAAAGCTTGGCCGCGGCGGGGGTGGCGGAAGCCTCAGGGAGGCTGCGTGCCGGGCCTCAGGTCGGGGGCCGTCCTAGAAGGAGGCCCCCGACCTGGGCCTCAGCGAAGCCCTTCGCAAGGGCGTCGGAAGCGGCTCCTGCCCCGACCGTGACGCGGGACCCACGGCAGAGCAAACACACTCGTGGTGAGGGCACGGGAGGCCTTCTGACACCAGCGCCGCTTCCCTCAGCCGGGCGCCCGCCCTCAGTCGAACCCACCGGAGCCCGCGTTCGGAGTGCACCGAGCTGAACACCCGGCTCTCGGCGAGGTCGTGACGGCGACGCCGGCCTGCAGGCCAAACTCTCTGGGGGCGCCCTGAGCTGGGAGGCTCGCCCGAAACGGAAGGGGGAAGCGCCGAGCCCCTGCCACGGGATTGCTTCAGGACGACGCATTGGCCCAGCAAGCCCCACTCTGTCCCGGGAAGAGAGAAGCGGCTCTGGCACCTAGAAGCACGGAGCAAGGCACCCAACCCTCAGCTCTTGGATCGCGCTTCCCGGAGGGGGCCCTTTCACCTCGCCATTCCCCGAATGCACAACGCCTTCTCTCAGACGCGGAGGAAGACGTGCACACGCTGCCGCCTTGGGCCTCCACTCCAGGGACCTGCGGGTGCCGCCAGCACCTCCGGGGCGACAGGGGGCTGCGCGGTGTCAAGGTCGACACACGCCCGGGCCTGGCAACCGAAGGAGACAGCTCCTCCCTGGATTCCGTGCAACCCGGTGCTGCCGGGAAAACGTCCGCCCAGGGAAAGATGAGTGCGAACAGAGAAGCGGGGAGGAGAGATGAAGGGCGCGCTTCGTGAGGCACGAGGGTCCGGGCTGTGGGGCCGGCCTCTCCCGGGCCGGCGCCTCCCGTCCTACACGGGGAAGCCGTTGGCTGACTCGCCGGGGGTTGGACCCGCTGAGGTCCAGGCCCCCGACCTCCCTGTGCGAAACAAGGCAGGGTGGAATGCCATCCCCGTCCACGTCCACACACACGTCGCTCCACGGAGAAGGAGGCCTTCTCAACGCTTAGCCCGGAAGCCTCGAGTGAGCACCACAGCCTTACCTCCGAGAAGCAAGCCTGAAGCCGAGCTCCCTTCCGCGAGCAGGCCTCTTTCGCCCAGAGAGAACGCTTGGCCGCGGCGGGGGTGGCGGAAGCCTCAGGGAGGCTGCGTGCCGGGCCTCAGGTCGGGGGCCGTCCTAGAAGGAGGCCCCCGACCTGGGCCTCAGCGAAGCCCTTCGCAAGGGCGTCGGAAGCGGCTCCTGCCCCGACCGTGACGCGGGACCCACGGCAGAGCAAACACACTCGTGGTGAGGGCACGGGAGGCCTTCTGACAGCAGCGCCGCTTCCCTCAGCCGGGCGCCCGCCCTCAGTCGAACCCACCGGAGCCCGCGTTCGGAGTGCACCGAGCTGAACACCCGGCTCTCGGCGAGGTCGTGACGGCGACGCCGGCCTGCAGGCCAAACTCTCTGGGGGCGCCCTGAGCTGGGAGGCTCGCCCGAAACGGAAGGGGGAAGCGCCGAGCCCCTGCCACGGGATTGCTTCAGGACGACGCATTGGCCCAGCAAGCCCCACTCTGTCCCGGGAAGAGAGAAGCGGCTCTGGCACCTAGAAGCACGGAGCAAGGCACCCAACCCTCAGCTCTTGGATCGCGCTTCCCGGAGGGGGCCCTTTCACCTCGCCATTCCCCGAATGCACAACGCCTTCTCTCAGACGCGGAGGAAGACGTGCACACGCTGCCGCCTTGGGCCTCCACTCCAGGGACCTGCGGGTGCCGCCAGCACCTCCGGGGCGACAGCGGGCTGCGCGGTGTCAAGGTCGACACACGCCCGGGCCTGGCAACCGAAGGAGACAGCTCCTCCCTGGATTCCGTGCAACACGGTGCTGCCGGGAAAACGTCCGCCCAGGGAAAGATGAGTGCGAACAGAGAAGCGGGGAGGAGAGATGAAGGGCGCGCTTCGTGAGGCACGAGGGTCCGGGCTGTGGGGCCGGCCTCTCCCGGGCCGGCGCCTCACGTCCTACACGGGGAAGCCGTTGGCTGACTCGCCGGGGGTTGGACCCGCTGAGGTCCAGGCCCCCGACCTCCCTGTGCGAAACAAGGCAGGGTGGAATGCCATCCCCGTCCACGTCCACACACACGTCGCTCCACGGAGAAGGAGGCCTTCTCAACGCTTAGCCCGGAAGCCTCGAGTGAGCACCACAGCCTTACCTCCGAGAAGCAAGCCTGAAGCCGAGCTCCCTTCCGCGAGCAGGCCTCTTTCGCCCAGAGAGAACGCTTGGCCGCGGCGGGGGTGGCGGAAGCCTCAGGGAGGCTGCGTGCCGGGCCTCAGGTCGGGGGCCGTCCTAGAAGGAGGCCCCCGACCTGGGCCTCAGCGAAGCCCTTCGCAAGGGCGTCGGAAGCGGCTCCTGCCCCGACCGTGACGCGGGACCCACGGCAGAGCAAACACACTCGTGGTGAGGGCACGGGAGGCCTTCTGACAGCAGCGCCGCTTCCCTCAGCCGGGCGCCCGCCCTCAGTCGAACCCACCGGAGCCCGCGTTCGGAGTGCACCGAGCTGAACACCCGGCTCTCGGCGAGGTCGTGACGGCGACGCCGGCCTGCAGGCCAAACTCTCTGGGGGCGCCCTGAGCTGGGAGGCTCGCCCGAAACGGAAGGGGGAAGCGCCGAGCCCCTGCCACGGGATTGCTTCAGGACGACGCATTGGCCCAGCAAGCCCCACTCTGTCCCGGGAAGAGAGAAGCGGCTCTGGCACCTAGAAGCACGGAGCAAGGCACCCAACCCTCAGCTCTTGGATCGCGCTTCCCGGAGGGGGCCCTTTCACCTCGCCATTCCCCGAATGCACAACGCCTTCTCTCAGACGCGGAGGAAGACGTGCACACGCTGCCGCCTTGGGCCTCCACTCCAGGGACCTGCGGGTGCCGCCAGCACCTCCGGGGCGACAGCGGGCTGCGCGGTGTCAAGGTCGACACACGCCCGGGCCTGGCAACCGAAGGAGACAGCTCCTCCCTGGATTCCGTGCAACACGGTGCTGCCGGGAAAACGTCCGCCCAGGGAAAGATGAGTGCGAACAGAGAAGCGGGGAGGAGAGATGAAGGGCGCGCTTCGTGAGGCACGAGGGTCCGGGCTGTGGGGCCGGCCTCTCCCGGGCCGGCGCCTCACGTCCTACACGGGGAAGCCGTTGGCTGACTCGCCGGGGGTTGGACCCGCTGAGGTCCAGGCCCCCGACCTCCCTGTGCGAAACAAGGCAGGGTGTAATGCCATCCCCGTCCACGTCCACACACACGTCGCTCCACGGAGAAGGAGGCCTTCTCAACGCTTAGCCCGGAAGCCTCGAGTGAGCACCACAGCCTTACCTCCGAGAAGCAAGCCTGAAGCCGAGCTCCCTTCCGCGAGCAGGCCTCTTTCGCCCAGAGAGAAAGCTTGGCCGCGGCGGGGGTGGCGGAAGCCTCCGGGAGGCTGCGTGCCGGGCCTCAGGTCGGGGGCCGTCCTAGAAGGAGGCCCCCGACCTGGGCCTCAGCGAAGCCCTTCGCAAGGGCGTCGGAAGCGGCTCCTGCCCCGACCGTGACGCGGGACCCACGGCAGAGCAAACACACTCGTGGTGAGGGCACGGGAGGCCTTCTGACAGCAGCGCCGCTTCCCTCAGCCGGGCGCCCGCCCTCAGTCGAACCCACCGGAGCCCGCGTTCGGAGTGCACCGAGCTGAACACCCGGCTCTCGGCGAGGTCGTGACGGCGACGCCGGCCTGCAGGCCAAACTCTCTGGGGGCGCCCTGAGCTGGGAGGCTCGCCCGAAACGGAAGGGGGAAGCGCCGAGCCCCTGCCACGGGATTGCTTCAGGACGACGCATTGGCCCAGCAAGCCCCACTCTGTCCCGGGAAGAGAGAAGCGGCTCTGGCACCTAGAAGCACGGAGCAAGGCACCCAACCCTCAGCTCTTGGATCGCGCTTCCCGGAGGGGGCCCTTTCACCTCGCCATTCCCCGAATGCACAACGCCTTCTCTCAGACGCGGAGGAAGACGTGCACACGCTGCCGCCTTGGGCCTCCACTCCAGGGACCTGCGGGTGCCGCCAGCACCTCCGGGGCGACAGCGGGCTGCGCGGTGTCAAGGTCGACACACGCCCGGGCCTGGCAACCGAAGGAGACAGCTCCTCCCTGGATTCCGTGCAACACGGTGCTGCCGGGAAAACGTCCGCCCAGGGAAAGATGAGTGCGAACAGAGAAGCGGGGAGGAGAGATGAAGGGCGCGCTTCGTGAGGCACGAGGGTCCGGGCTGTGGGGCCGGCCTCTCCCGGGCCGGCGCCTCACGTCCTACACGGGGAAGCCGTTGGCTGACTCGCCGGGGGTTGGACCCGCTGAGGTCCAGGCCCCCGACCTCCCTGTGCGAAACAAGGCAGGGTGGAATGCCATCCCCGTCCACGTCCACACACACGTCGCTCCACGGAGAAGGAGGCCTTCTCAACGCTTAGCCCGGAAGCCTCGAGTGAGCACCACAGCCTTACCTCCGAGAAGCAAGCCTGAAGCCGAGCTCCCTTCCGCGAGCAGGCCTCTTTCGCCCAGAGAGAAAGCTTGGCCGCGGCGGGGGTGGCGGAAGCCTCAGGGAGGCTGCGTGCCGGGCCTCAGGTCGGGGGCCGTCCTAGAAGGAGGCCCCCGACCTGGGCCTCAGCGAAGCCCTTCGCAAGGGCGTCGGAAGCGGCTCCTGCCCCGACCGTGACGCGGGACCCACGGCAGAGCAAACACACTCGTGGTGAGGGCACGGGAGGCCTTCTGACAGCAGCGCCGCTTCCCTCAGCCGGGCGCCCGCCCTCAGTCGAACCCACCGGAGCCCGCGTTCGGAGTGCACCGAGCTGAACACCCGGCTCTCGGCGAGGTCGTGACGGCGACGCCGGCCTGCAGGCCAAACTCTCTGGGGGCGCCCTGAGCTGGGAGGCTCGCCCGAAACGGAAGGGGGAAGCGCCGAGCCCCTGCCACGGGATTGCTTCAGGACGACGCATTGGCCCAGCAAGCCCCACTCTGTCCCGGGAAGAGAGAAGCGGCTCTGGCACCTAGAAGCACGGAGCAAGGCACCCAACCCTCAGCTCTTGGATCGCGCTTCCCGGAGGGGGCCCTTTCACCTCGCCATTCCCCGAATGCACAACGCCTTCTCTCAGACGCGGAGGAAGACGTGCACACGCTGCCGCCTTGGGCCTCCACTCCAGGGACCTGCGGGTGCCGCCAGCACCTCCGGGGCGACAGCGGGCTGCGCGGTGTCAAGGTCGACACACGCCCGGGCCTGGCAACCGAAGGAGACAGCTCCTCCCTGGATTCCGTGCAACCCGGTGCTGCCGGGAAAACGTCCGCCCAGGGAAAGATGAGTGCGAACAGAGAAGCGGGGAGGAGAGATGAAGGGCGCGCTTCGTGAGGCACGAGGGTCCGGGCTGTGGGGCCGGCCTCTCCCGGGCCGGCGCCTCCCGTCCTACACGGGGAAGCCGTTGGCTGACTCGCCGGGGGTTGGACCCGCTGAGGTCCAGGCCCCCGACCTCCCTGTGCGAAACAAGGCAGGGTGGAATGCCATCCCCGTCCACGTCCACACACACGTCGCTCCACGGAGAAGGAGGCCTTCTCAACGCTTAGCCCGGAAGCCTCGAGTGAGCACCACAGCCTTACCTCCGAGAAGCAAGCCTGAAGCCGAGCTCCCTTCCGCGAGCAGGCCTCTTTCGCCCAGAGAGAACGCTTGGCCGCGGCGGGGGTGGCGGAAGCCTCAGGGAGGCTGCGTGCCGGGCCTCAGGTCGGGGGCCGTCCTAGAAGGAGGCCCCCGACCTGGGCCTCAGCGAAGCCCTTCGCAAGGGCGTCGGAAGCGGCTCCTGCCCCGACCGTGACGCGGGACCCACGGCAGAGCAAACACACTCGTGGTGAGGGCACGGGAGGCCTTCTGACAGCAGCGCCGCTTCCCTCAGCCGGGCGCCCGCCCTCAGTCGAACCCACCGGAGCCCGCGTTCGGAGTGCACCGAGCTGAACACCCGGCTCTCGGCGAGGTCGTGACGGCGACGCCGGCCTGCAGGCCAAACTCTCTGGGGGCGCCCTGAGCTGGGAGGCTCGCCCGAAACGGAAGGGGGAAGCGCCGAGCCCCTGCCACGGGATTGCTTCAGGACGACGCATTGGCCCAGCAAGCCCCACTCTGTCCCGGGAAGAGAGAAGCGGCTCTGGCACCTAGAAGCACGGAGCAAGGCACCCAACCCTCAGCTCTTGGATCGCGCTTCCCGGAGGGGGCCCTTTCACCTCGCCATTCCCCGAATGCACAACGCCTTCTCTCAGACGCGGAGGAAGACGTGCACACGCTGCCGCCTTGGGCCTCCACTCCAGGGACCTGCGGGTGCCGCCAGCACCTCCGGGGCGACAGCGGGCTGCGCGGTGTCAAGGTCGACACACGCCCGGGCCTGGCAACCGAAGGAGACAGCTCCTCCCTGGATTCCGTGCAACACGGTGCTGCCGGGAAAACGTCCGCCCAGGGAAAGATGAGTGCGAACAGAGAAGCGGGGAGGAGAGATGAAGGGCGCGCTTCGTGAGGCACGAGGGTCCGGGCTGTGGGGCCGGCCTCTCCCGGGCCGGCGCCTCCCGTCCTACACGGGGAAGCCGTTGGCTGACTCGCCGGGGGTTGGACCCGCTGAGGTCCAGGCCCCCGACCTCCCTGTGCGAAACAAGGCAGGGTGGAATGCCATCCCCGTCCACGTCCACACACACGTCGCTCCACGGAGAAGGAGGCCTTCTCAACGCTTAGCCCGGAAGCCTCGAGTGAGCACCACAGCCTTACCTCCGAGAAGCAAGCCTGAAGCCGAGCTCCCTTCCGCGAGCAGGCCTCTTTCGCCCAGAGAGAAAGCTTGGCCGCGGCGGGGGTGGCGGAAGCCTCAGGGAGGCTGCGTGCCGGGCCTCAGGTCGGGGGCCGTCCTAGAAGGAGGCCCCCGACCTGGGCCTCAGCGAAGCCCTTCGCAAGGGCGTCGGAAGCGGCTCCTGCCCCGACCGTGACGCGGGACCCACGGCAGAGCAAACACACTCGTGGTGAGGGCACGGGAGGCCTTCTGACAGCAGCGCCGCTTCCCTCAGCCGGGCGCCCGCCCTCAGTCGAACCCACCGGAGCCCGCGTTCGGAGTGCACCGAGCTGAACACCCGGCTCTCGGCGAGGTCGTGACGGCGACGCCGGCCTGCAGGCCAAACTCTCTGGGGGCGCCCTGAGCTGGGAGGCTCGCCCGAAACGGAAGGGGGAAGCGCCGAGCCCCTGCCACGGGATTGCTTCAGGACGACGCATTGGCCCAGCAAGCCCCACTCTGTCCCGGGAAGAGAGAAGCGGCTCTGGCACCTAGAAGCACGGAGCAAGGCACCCAACCCTCAGCTCTTGGATCGCGCTTCCCGGAGGGGGCCCTTTCACCTCGCCATTCCCCGAATGCACAACGCCTTCTCTCAGACGCGGAGGAAGACGTGCACACGCTGCCGCCTTGGGCCTCCACTCCAGGGACCTGCGGGTGCCGCCAGCACCTCCGGGGCGACAGCGGGCTGCGCGGTGTCAAGGTCGACACACGCCCGGGCCTGGCAACCGAAGGAGACAGCTCCTCCCTGGATTCCGTGCAACACGGTGCTGCCGGGAAAACGTCCGCCCAGGGAAAGATGAGTGCGAACAGAGAAGCGGGGAGGAGAGATGAAGGGCGCGCTTCGTGAGGCACGAGGGTCCGGGCTGTGGGGCCGGCCTCTCCCGGGCCGGCGCCTCACGTCCTACACGGGGAAGCCGTTGGCTGACTCGCCGGGGGTTGGACCCGCTGAGGTCCAGGCCCCCGACCTCCCTGTGCGAAACAAGGCAGGGTGGAATGCCATCCCCGTCCACGTCCACACACACGTCGCTCCACGGAGAAGGAGGCCTTCTCAACGCTTAGCCCGGAAGCCTCGAGTGAGCACCACAGCCTTACCTCCGAGAAGCAAGCCTGAAGCCGAGCTCCCTTCCGCGAGCAGGCCTCTTTCGCCCAGAGAGAACGCTTGGCCGCGGCGGGGGTGGCGGAAGCCTCAGGGAGGCTGCGTGCCGGGCCTCAGGTCGGGGGCCGTCCTAGAAGGAGGCCCCCGACCTGGGCCTCAGCGAAGCCCTTCGCAAGGGCGTCGGAAGCGGCTCCTGCCCCGACCGTGACGCGGGACCCACGGCAGAGCAAACACACTCGTGGTGAGGGCACGGGAGGCCTTCTGACAGCAGCGCCGCTTCCCTCAGCCGGGCGCCCGCCCTCAGTCGAACCCACCGGAGCCCGCGTTCGGAGTGCACCGAGCTGAACACCCGGCTCTCGGCGAGGTCGTGACGGCGACGCCGGCCTGCAGGCCAAACTCTCTGGGGGCGCCCTGAGGTGGGAGGCTCGCCCGAAACGGAAGGGGGAAGCGCCGAGCCCCTGCCACGGGATTGCTTCAGGACGACGCATTGGCCCAGCAAGCCCCACTCTGTCCCGGGAAGAGAGAAGCGGCTCTGGCACCTAGAAGCACGGAGCAAGGCACCCAACCCTCAGCTCTTGGATCGCGCTTCCCGGAGGGGGCCCTTTCACCTCGCCATTCCCCGAATGCACAACGCCTTCTCTCAGACGCGGAGGAAGACGTGCACACGCTGCCGCCTTGGGCCTCCACTCCAGGGACCTGCGGGTGCCGCCAGCACCTCCGGGGCGACAGCGGGCTGCGCGGTGTCAAGGTCGACACACGCCCGGGCCTGGCAACCGAAGGAGACAGCTCCTCCCTGGATTCCGTGCAACACGGTGCTGCCGGGAAAACGTCCGCCCAGGGAAAGATGAGTGCGAACAGAGAAGCGGGGAGGAGAGATGAAGGGCGCGCTTCGTGAGGCACGAGGGTCCGGGCTGTGGGGCCGGCCTCTCCCGGGCCGGCGCCTCACGTCCTACACGGGGAAGCCGTTGGCTGACTCGCCGGGGGTTGGACCCGCTGAGGTCCAGGCCCCCGACCTCCCTGTGCGAAACAAGGCAGGGTGGAATGCCATCCCCGTCCACGTCCACACACACGTCGCTCCACGGAGAAGGAGGCCTTCTCAACGCTTAGCCCGGAAGCCTCGAGTGAGCACCACAGCCTTACCTCCGAGAAGCAAGCCTGAAGCCAAGCTCCCTTCCGCGAGCAGGCCTCTTTCGCCCAGAGAGAAAGCTTGGCCGCGGCGGGGGTGGCGGAAGCCTCAGGGAGGCTGCGTGCCGGGCCTCAGGTCGGGGGCCGTCCTAGAAGGAGGCCCCCGACCTGGGCCTCAGCGAAGCCCTTCGCAAGGGCGTCGGAAGCGGCTCCTGCCCCGACCGTGACGCGGGACCCACGGCAGAGCAAACACACTCGTGGTGAGGGCACGGGAGGCCTTCTGACAGCAGCGCCGCTTCCCTCAGCCGGGCGCCCGCCCTCAGTCGAACCCACCGGAGCCCGCGTTCGGAGTGCACCGAGCTGAACACCCGGCTCTCGGCGAGGTCGTGACGGCGACGCCGGCCTGCAGGCCAAACTCTCTGGGGGCGCCCTGAGCTGGGAGGCTCGCCCGAAACGGAAGGGGGAAGCGCCGAGCCCCTGCCACGGGATTGCTTCAGGACGACGCATTGGCCCAGCAAGCCCCACTCTGTCCCGGGAAGAGAGAAGCGGCTCTGGCACCTAGAAGCACGGAGCAAGGCACCCAACCCTCAGCTCTTGGATCGCGCTTCCCGGAGGGGGCCCTTTCACCTCGCCATTCCCCGAATGCACAACGCCTTCTCTCAGACGCGGAGGAAGACGTGCACACGCTGCCGCCTTGGGCCTCCACTCCAGGGACCTGCGGGTGCCGCCAGCACCTCCGGGGCGACAGCGGGCTGCGCGGTGTCAAGGTCGACACACGCCCGGGCCTGGCAACCGAAGGAGACAGCTCCTCCCTGGATTCCGTGCAACACGGTGCTGCCGGGAAAACGTCCGCCCAGGGAAAGATGAGTGCGAACAGAGAAGCGGGGAGGAGAGATGAAGGGCGCGCTTCGTGAGGCACGAGGGTCCGGGCTGTGGGGCCGGCCTCTCCCGGGCCGGCGCCTCCCGTCCTACACGGGGAAGCCGTTGGCTGACTCGCCGGGGGTTGGACCCGCTGAGGTCCAGGCCCCCGACCTCCCTGTGCGAAACAAGGCAGGGTGGAATGCCATCCCCGTCCACGTCCACACACACGTCGCTCCACGGAGAAGGAGGCCTTCTCAACGCTTAGCCCGGAAGCCTCGAGTGAGCACCACAGCCTTACCTCCGAGAAGCAAGCCTGAAGCCGAGCTCCCTTCCGCGAGCAGGCCTCTTTCGCCCAGAGAGAACGCTTGGCCGCGGCGGGGGTGGCGGAAGCCTCAGGGAGGCTGCGTGCCGGGCCTCAGGTCGGGGGCCGTCCTAGAAGGAGGCCCCCGACCTGGGCCTCAGCGAAGCCCTTCGCAAGGGCGTCGGAAGCGGCTCCTGCCCCGACCGTGACGCGGGACCCACGGCAGAGCAAACACACTCGTTGTGAGGGCACGGGAGGCCTTCTGACAGCAGCGCCGCTTCCCTCAGCCGGGCGCACGCCCTCAGTCGAACCCACCGGAGCCCGCGTTCAGAGTGCACCGAGCTGAACACCCGGCTCTCGGCGAGGTCGTGACGGCGACGCCGGCCTGCAGGCCAAACTCTCTGGGGGCGCCCTGAGGTGGGAGGCTCGCCCGAAACGGAAGGGGGAAGCGCCGAGCCCCTGCCACGGGATTGCTTCAGGACGACGCATTGGCCCAGCAAGCCCCACTCTGTCCCGGGAAGAGAGAAGCGGCTCTGGCACCTAGAAGCACGGAGCAAGGCACCCAACCCTCAGCTCTTGGATCGCGCTTCCCGGAGGGGGCCCTTTCACCTCGCCATTCCCCGAATGCACAACGCCTTCTCTCAGACGCGGAGGAAGACGTGCACACGCTGCCGCCTTGGGCCTCCACTCCAGGGACCTGCGGGTGCCGCCAGCACCTCCGGGGCGACAGCGGGCTGCGCGGTGTCAAGGTCGACACACGCCCGGGCCTGGCAACCGAAGGAGACAGCTCCTCCCTGGATTCCGTGCAACACGGTGCTGCCGGGAAAACGTCCGCCCAGGGAAAGATGAGTGCGAACAGAGAAGCGGGGAGGAGAGATGAAGGGCGCGCTTCGTGAGGCACGAGGGTCCGGGCTGTGGGGCCGGCCTCTCCCGGGCCGGCGCCTCCCGTCCTACACGGGGAAGCCGTTGGCTGACTCGCCGGGGGTTGGACCCGCTGAGGTCCAGGCCCCCGACCTCCCTGTGCGAAACAAGGCAGGGTGGAATGCCATCCCCGTCCACGTCCACACACACGTCGCTCCACGGAGAAGGAGGCCTTCTCAACGCTTAGCCCGGAAGCCTCGAGTGAGCACCACAGCCTTACCTCCGAGAAGCAAGCCTGAAGCCGAGCTCCCTTCCGCGAGCAGGCCTCTTTCGCCCAGAGAGAACGCTTGGCCGCGGCGGGGGTGGCGGAAGCCTCAGGGAGGCTGCGTGCCGGGCCTCAGGTCGGGGGCCGTCCTAGAAGGAGGCCCCCGACCTGGGCCTCAGCGAAGCCCTTCGCAAGGGCGTCGGAAGCGGCTCCTGCCCCGACCGTGACGCGGGACCCACGGCAGAGCAAACACACTCGTTGTGAGGGCACGGGAGGCCTTCTGACAGCAGCGCCGCTTCCCTCAGCCGGGCGCCCGCCCTCAGTCGAACCCACCGGAGCCCGCGTTCGGAGTGCACCGAGCTGAACACCCGGCTCTCGGCGAGGTCGTGACGGCGACGCCGGCCTGCAGGCCAAACTCTCTGGGGGCGCCCTGAGGTGGGAGGCTCGCCCGAAACGGAAGGGGGAAGCGCCGAGCCCCTGCCACGGGATTGCTTCAGGACGACGCATTGGCCCAGCAAGCCCCACTCTGTCCCGGGAAGAGAGAAGCGGCTCTGGCACCTAGAAGCACGGAGCAAGGCACCCAACCCTCAGCTCTTGGATCGCGCTTCCCGGAGGGGGCCCTTTCACCTCGCCATTCCCCGAATGCACAACGCCTTCTCTCAGACGCGGAGGAAGACGTGCACACGCTGCCGCCTTGGGCCTCCACTCCAGGGACCTGCGGGTGCCGCCAGCACCTCCGGGGCGACAGCGGGCTGCGCGGTGTCAAGGTCGACACACGCCCGGGCCTGGCAACCGAAGGAGACAGCTCCTCCCTGGATTCCGTGCAACACGGTGCTGCCGGGAAAACGTCCGCCCAGGGAAAGATGAGTGCGAACAGAGAAGCGGGGAGGAGAGATGAAGGGCGCGCTTCGTGAGGCACGAGGGTCCGGGCTGTGGGGCCGGCCTCTCCCGGGCCGGCGCCTCACGTCCTACACGGGGAAGCCGTTGGCTGACTCGCCGGGGGTTGGACCCGCTGAGGTCCAGGCCCCCGACCTCCCTGTGCGAAACAAGGCAGGGTGGAATGCCATCCCCGTCCACGTCCACACACACGTCGCTCCACGGAGAAGGAGGCCTTCTCAACGCTTAGCCCGGAAGCCTCGAGTGAGCACCACAGCCTTACCTCCGAGAAGCAAGCCTGAAGCCGAGCTCCCTTCCGCGAGCAGGCCTCTTTCGCCCAGAGAGAAAGCTTGGCCGCGGCGGGGGTGGCGGAAGCCTCAGGGAGGCTGCGTGCCGGGCCTCAGGTCGGGGGCCGTCCTAGAAGGAGGCCCCCGACCTGGGCCTCAGCGAAGCCCTTCGCAAGGGCGTCGGAAGCGGCTCCTGCCCCGACCGTGACGCGGGACCCACGGCAGAGCAAACACACTCGTGGTGAGGGCACGGGAGGCCTTCTGACAGCAGCGCCGCTTCCCTCAGCCGGGCGCCCGCCCTCAGTCGAACCCACCGGAGCCCGCGTTCGGAGTGCACCGAGCTGAACACCCGGCTCTCGGCGAGGTCGTGACGGCGACGCCGGCCTGCAGGCCAAACTCTCTGGGGGCGCCCTGAGCTGGGAGGCTCGCCCGAAACGGAAGGGGGAAGCGCCGAGCCCCTGCCACGGGATTGCTTCAGGACGACACATTGGCCCAGCAAGCCCCACTCTGTCCCGGGAAGAGAGAAGCGGCTCTGGCACCTAGAAGCACGGAGCAAGGCACCCAACCCTCAGCTCTTGGATCGCGCTTCCCGGAGGGGGCCCTTTCACCTCGCCATTCCCCGAATGCACAACGCCTTCTCTCAGACGCGGAGGAAGACGTGCACACGCTGCCGCCTTGGGCCTCCACTCCAGGGACCTGCGGGTGCCGCCAGCACCTCCGGGGCGACAGCGGGCTGCGCGGTGTCAAGGTCGACACACGCCCGGGCCTGGCAACCGAAGGAGACAGCTCCTCCCTGGATTCCGTGCAACACGGTGCTGCCGGGAAAACGTCCGCCCAGGGAAAGATGAGTGCGAACAGAGAAGCGGGGAGGAGAGATGAAGGGCGCGCTTCGTGAGGCACGAGGGTCCGGGCTGTGGGGCCGGCCTCTCCCGGGCCGGCGCCTCCCGTCCTACACGGGGAAGCCGTTGGCTGACTCGCCGGGGGTTGGACCCGCTGAGGTCCAGGCCCCCGACCTCCCTGTGCGAAACAAGGCAGGGTGGAATGCCATCCCCGTCCACGTCCACACACACGTCGCTCCACGGAGAAGGAGGCCTTCTCAACGCTTAGCCCGGAAGCCTCGAGTGAGCACCACAGCCTTACCTCCGAGAAGCAAGCCTGAAGCCGAGCTCCCTTCCGCGAGCAGGCCTCTTTCGCCCAGAGAGAACGCTTGGCCGCGGCGGGGGTGGCGGAAGCCTCAGGGAGGCTGCGTGCCGGGCCTCAGGTCGGGGGCCGTCCTAGAAGGAGGCCCCCGACCTGGGCCTCAGCGAAGCCCTTCGCAAGGGCGTCGGAAGCGGCTCCTGCCCCGACCGTGACGCGGGACCCACGGCAGAGCAAACACACTCGTTGTGAGGGCACGGGAGGCCTTCTGACAGCAGCGCCGCTTCCCTCAGCCGGGCGCCCGCCCTCAGTCGAACCCACCGGAGCCCGCGTTCGGAGTGCACCGAGCTGAACACCCGGCTCTCGGCGAGGTCGTGACGGCGACGCCGGCCTGCAGGCCAAACTCTCTGGGGGCGCCCTGAGCTGGGAGGCTCGCCCGAAACGGAAGGGGGAAGCGCCGAGCCCCTGCCACGGGATTGCTTCAGGACGACGCATTGGCCCAGCAAGCCCCACTCTGTCCCGGGAAGAGAGAAGCGGCTCTGGCACCTAGAAGCACGGAGCAAGGCACCCAACCCTCAGCTCTTGGATCGCGCTTCCCGGAGGGGGCCCTTTCACCTCGCCATTCCCCGAATGCACAACGCCTTCTCTCAGACGCGGAGGAAGACGTGCACACGCTGCCGCCTTGGGCCTCCACTCCAGGGACCTGCGGGTGCCGCCAGCACCTCCGGGGCGACAGCGGGCTGCGCGGTGTCAAGGTCGACACACGCCCGGGCCTGGCAACCGAAGGAGACAGCTCCTCCCTGGATTCCGTGCAACACGGTGCTGCCGGGAAAACGTCCGCCCAGGGAAAGATGAGTGCGAACAGAGAAGCGGGGAGGAGAGATGAAGGGCGCGCTTCGTGAGGCACGAGGGTCCGGGCTGTGGGGCCAGCCTCTCCCGGGCCGGCGCCTCACGTCCTACACGGGGAAGCCGTTGGCTGACTCGCCGGGGGTTGGACCCGCTGAGGTCCAGGCCCCCGACCTCCCTGTGCGAAACAAGGCAGGGTGGAATGCCATCCCCGTCCACGTCCACACACACGTCGCTCCACGGAGAAGGAGGCCTTCTCAACGCTTAGCCCGGAAACCTCGAGTGAGCACCACAGCCTTACCTCCGAGAAGCAAGCCTGAAGCCGAGCTCCCTTCCGCGAGCAGGCCTCTTTCGCCCAGAGAGAACGCTTGGCCGCGGCGGGGGTGGCGGAAGCCTCAGGGAGGCTGCGTGCCGGGCCTCAGGTCGGGGGCCGTCCTAGAAGGAGGCCCCCGACCTGGGCCTCAGCGAAGCCCTTCGCAAGGGCGTCGGAAGCGGCTCCTGCCCCGACCGTGACGCGGGACCCACGGCAGAGCAAACACACTCGTGGTGAGGGCACGGGAGGCCTTCTGACAGCAGCGCCGCTTCCCTCAGCCGGGCGCCCGCCCTCAGTCGAACCCACCGGAGCCCGCGTTCGGAGTGCACCGAGCTGAACACCCGGCTCTCGGCGAGGTCGTGACGGCGACGCCGGCCTGCAGGCCAAACTCTCTGGGGGCGCCCTGAGCTGGGAGGCTCGCCCGAAACGGAAGGGGGAAGCGCCGAGCCCCTGCCACGGGATTGCTTCAGGACGACGCATTGGCCCAGCAAGCCCCACTCTGTCCCGGGAAGAGAGAAGCGGCTCTGGCACCTAGAAGCACGGAGCAAGGCACCCAACCCTCAGCTCTTGGATCGCGCTTCCCGGAGGGGGCCCTTTCACCTCGCCATTCCCCGAATGCACAACGCCTTCTCTCAGACGCGGAGGAAGACGTGCACACGCTGCCGCCTTGGGCCTCCACTCCAGGGACCTGCGGGTGCCGCCAGCACCTCCGGGGCGACAGCGGGCTGCGCGGTGTCAAGGTCGACACACGCCCGGGCCTGGCAACCGAAGGAGACAGCTCCTCCCTGGATTCCGTGCAACACGGTGCTGCCGGGAAAACGTCCGCCCAGGGAAAGATGAGTGCGAACAGAGAAGCGGGGAGGAGAGATGAAGGGCGCGCTTCGTGAGGCACGAGGGTCCGGGCTGTGGGGCCGGCCTCTCCCGGGCCGGCGCCTCCCGTCCTACACGGGGAAGCCGTTGGCTGACTCGCCGGGGGTTGGACCCGCTGAGGTCCAGGCCCCCGACCTCCCTGTGCGAAACAAGGCAGGGTGGAATGCCATCCCCGTCCACGTCCACACACACGTCGCTCCACGGAGAAGGAGGCCTTCTCAACGCTTAGCCCGGAAGCCTCGAGTGAGCACCACAGCCTTACCTCCGAGAAGCAAGCCTGAAGCCGAGCTCCCTTCCGCGAGCAGGCCTCTTTCGCCCAGAGAGAACGCTTGGCCGCGGCGGGGGTGGCGGAAGCCTCAGGGAGGCTGCGTGCCGGGCCTCAGGTCGGGGGCCGTCCTAGAAGGAGGCCCCCGACCTGGGCCTCAGCGAAGCCCTTCGCAAGGGCGTCGGAAGCGGCTCCTGCCCCGACCGTGACGCGGGACCCACGGCAGAGCAAACACACTCGTGGTGAGGGCACGGGAGGCCTTCTGACAGCAGCGCCGCTTCCCTCAGCCGGGCGCCCGCCCTCAGTCGAACCCACCGGAGCCCGCGTTCGGAGTGCACCGAGCTGAACACCCGGCTCTCGGCGAGGTCGTGACGGCGACGCCGGCCTGCAGGCCAAACTCTCTGGGGGCGCCCTGAGCTGGGAGGCTCGCCCGAAACGGAAGGGGGAAGCGCCGAGCCCCTGCCACGGGATTGCTTCAGGACGACGCATTGGCCCAGCAAGCCCCACTCTGTCCCGGGAAGAGAGAAGCGGCTCTGGCACCTAGAAGCACGGAGCAAGGCACCCAACCCTCAGCTCTTGGATCGCGCTTCCCGGAGGGGGCCCTTTCACCTCGCCATTCCCCGAATGCACAACGCCTTCTCTCAGACGCGGAGGAAGACGTGCACACGCTGCCGCCTTGGGCCTCCACTCCAGGGACCTGCGGGTGCCGCCAGCACCTCCGGGGCGACAGCGGGCTGCGCGGTGTCAAGGTCGACACACGCCCGGGCCTGGCAACCGAAGGAGACAGCTCCTCCCTGGATTCCGTGCAACACGGTGCTGCCGGGAAAACGTCCGCCCAGGGAAAGATGAGTGCGAACAGAGAAGCGGGGAGGAGAGATGAAGGGCGCGCTTCGTGAGGCACGAGGGTCCGGGCTGTGGGGCCGGCCTCTCCCGGGCCGGCGCCTCCCGTCCTACACGGGGAAGCCGTTGGCTGACTCGCCGGGGGTTGGACCCGCTGAGGTCCAGGCCCCCGACCTCCCTGTGCGAAACAAGGCAGGGTGGAATGCCATCCCCGTCCACGTCCACACACACGTCGCTCCACGGAGAAGGAGGCCTTCTCAACGCTTAGCCCGGAAGCCTCGAGTGAGCACCACAGCCTTACCTCCGAGAAGCAAGCCTGAAGCCGAGCTCCCTTCCGCGAGCAGGCCTCTTTCGCCCAGAGAGAAAGCTTGGCCGCGGCGGGGGTGGCGGAAGCCTCAGGGAGGCTGCGTGCCGGGCCTCAGGTCGGGGGCCGTCCTAGAAGGAGGCCCCCGACCTGGGCCTCAGCGAAGCCCTTCGCAAGGGCGTCGGAAGCGGCTCCTGCCCCGACCGTGACGCGGGACCCACGGCAGAGCAAACACACTCGTTGTGAGGGCACGGGAGGCCTTCTGACAGCAGCGCCGCTTCCCTCAGCCGGGCGCCCGCCCTCAGTCGAACCCACCGGAGCCCGCGTTCGGAGTGCACCGAGCTGAACACCCGGCTCTCGGCGAGGTCGTGACGGCGACGCCGGCCTGCAGGCCAAACTCTCTGGGGGCGCCCTGAGCTGGGAGGCTCGCCCGAAACGGAAGGGGGAAGCGCCGAGCCCCTGCCACGGGATTGCTTCAGGACGACGCATTGGCCCAGCAAGCCCCACTCTGTCCCGGGAAGAGAGAAGCGGCTCTGGCACCTAGAAGCACGGAGCAAGGCACCCAACCCTCAGCTCTTGGATCGCGCTTCCCGGAGGGGGCCCTTTCACCTCGCCATTCCCCGAATGCACAACGCCTTCTCTCAGACGCGGAGGAAGACGTGCACACGCTGCCGCCTTGGGCCTCCACTCCAGGGACCTGCGGGTGCCGCCAGCACCTCCGGGGCGACAGCGGGCTGCGCGGTGTCAAGGTCGACACACGCCCGGGCCTGGCAACCGAAGGAGACAGCTCCTCCCTGGATTCCGTGCAACACGGTGCTGCCGGGAAAACGTCCGCCCAGGGAAAGATGAGTGCGAACAGAGAAGCGGGGAGGAGAGATGAAGGGCGCGCTTCGTGAGGCACGAGGGTCCGGGCTGTGGGGCCGGCCTCTCCCGGGCCGGCGCCTCCCGTCCTACACGGGGAAGCCGTTGGCTGACTCGCCGGGGGTTGGACCCGCTGAGGTCCAGGCCCCCGACCTCCCTGTGCGAAACAAGGCAGGGTGGAATGCCATCCCCGTCCACGTCCACACACACGTCGCTCCACGGAGAAGGAGGCCTTCTCAACGCTTAGCCCGGAAGCCTCGAGTGAGCACCACAGCCTTACCTCCGAGAAGCAAGCCTGAAGCCGAGCTCCCTTCCGCGAGCAGGCCTCTTTCGCCCAGAGAGAAAGCTTGGCCGCGGCGGGGGTGGCGGAAGCCTCAGGGAGGCTGCGTGCCGGGCCTCAGGTCGGGGGCCGTCCTAGAAGGAGGCCCCCGACCTGGGCCTCAGCGAAGCCCTTCGCAAGGGCGTCGGAAGCGGCTCCTGCCCCGACCGTGACGCGGGACCCACGGCAGAGCAAACACACTCGTGGTGAGGGCACGGGAGGCCTACTGACAGCAGCGCCGCTTCCCTCAGCCGGGCGCCCGCCCTCAGTCGAACCCACCGGAGCCCGCGTTCGGAGTGCACCGAGCTGAACACCCGACTCTCGGCGAGGTCGTGACGGCGACGCCGGCCTGCAGGCCAAACTCTCTGGGGGCGCCCTGAGCTGGGAGGCTCGCCCGAAACGGAAGGGGGAAGCGCCGAGCCCCTGCCACGGGATTGCTTCAGGACGACGCATTGGCCCAGCAAGCCCCACTCTGTCCCGGGAAGAGAGAAGCGGCTCTGGCACCTAGAAGCACGGAGCAAGGCACCCAACCCTCAGCTCTTGGATCGCGCTTCCCGGAGGGGGCCCTTTCACCTCGCCATTCCCCGAATGCACAACGCCTTCTCTCAGACGCGGAGGAAGACGTGCACACGCTGCCGCCTTGGGCCTCCACTCCAGGGACCTGCGGGTGCCGCCAGCACCTCCGGGGCGACAGCGGGCTGCGCGGTGTCAAGGTCGACACACGCCCGGGCCTGGCAACCGAAGGAGACAGCTCCTCCCTGGATTCCGTGCAACACGGTGCTGCCGGGAAAACGTCCGCCCAGGGAAAGATGAGTGCGAACAGAGAAGCGGGGAGGAGAGATGAAGGGCGCGCTTCGTGAGGCACGAGGGTCCGGGCTGTGGGGCCGGCCTCTCCCGGGCCGGCGCCTCCCGTCCTACACGGGGAAGCCGTTGGCTGACTCGCCGGGGGTTGGACCCGCTGAGGTCCAGGCCCCCGACCTCCCTGTGCGAAACAAGGCAGGGTGGAATGCCATCCCCGTCCACGTCCACACACACGTCGCTCCACGGAGAAGGAGGCCTTCTCAACGCTTAGCCCGGAAGCCTCGAGTGAGCACCACAGCCTTACCTCCGAGAAGCAAGCCTGAAGCCGAGCTCCCTTCCGCGAGCAGGCCTCTTTCGCCCAGAGAGAAAGCTTGGCCGCGGCGGGGGTGGCGGAAGCCTCAGGGAGGCTGCGTGCCGGGCCTCAGGTCGGGGGCCGTCCTAGAAGGAGGCCCCCGACCTGGGCCTCAGCGAAGCCCTTCGCAAGGGCGTCGGAAGCGGCTCCTGCCCCGACCGTGACGCGGGACCCACGGCAGAGCAAACACACTCGTGGTGAGGGCACGGGAGGCCTTCTGACAGCAGCGCCGCTTCCCTCAGCCGGGCGCCCGCCCTCAGTCGAACCCACCGGAGCCCGCGTTCGGAGTGCACCGAGCTGAACACCCGGCTCTCGGCGAGGTCGTGACGGCGACGCCGGCCTGCAGGCCAAACTCTCTGGGGGCGCCCTGAGCTGGGAGGCTCGCCCGAAACGGAAGGGGGAAGCGCCGAGCCCCTGCCACGGGATTGCTTCAGGACGACGCATTGGCCCAGCAAGCCCCACTCTGTCCCGGGAAGAGAGAAGCGGCTCTGGCACCTAGAAGCACGGAGCAAGGCACCCAACCCTCAGCTCTTGGATCGCGCTTCCCGGAGGGGGCCCTTTCACCTCGCCATTCCCCGAATGCACAACGCCTTCTCTCAGACGCGGAGGAAGACGTGCACACGCTGCCGCCTTGGGCCTCCACTCCAGGGACCTGCGGGTGCCGCCAGCACCTCCGGGGCGACAGCGGGCTGCGCGGTGTCAAGGTCGACACACGCCCGGGCCTGGCAACCGAAGGAGACAGCTCCTCCCTGGATTCCGTGCAACACGGTGCTGCCGGGAAAACGTCCGCCCAGGGAAAGATGAGTGCGAACAGAGAAGCGGGGAGGAGAGATGAAGGGCGCGCTTCGTGAGGCACGAGGGTCCGGGCTGTGGGGCCGGCCTCTCCCGGGCCGGCGCCTCCCGTCCTACACGGGGAAGCCGTTGGCTGACTCGCCGGGGGTTGGACCCGCTGAGGTCCAGGCCCCCGACCTCCCTGTGCGAAACAAGGCAGGGTGGAATGCCATCCCCGTCCACGTCCACACACACGTCGCTCCACGGAGAAGGAGGCCTTCTCAACGCTTAGCCCGGAAGCCTCGAGTGAGCACCACAGCCTTACCTCCGAGAAGCAAGCCTGAAGCCGAGCTCCCTTCCGCGAGCAGGCCTCTTTCGCCCAGAGAGAACGCTTGGCCGCGGCGGGGGTGGCGGAAGCCTCAGGGAGGCTGCGTGCCGGGCCTCAGGTCGGGGGCCGTCCTAGAAGGAGGCCCCCGACCTGGGCCTCAGCGAAGCCCTTCGCAAGGGCGTCGGAAGCGGCTCCTGCCCCGACCGTGACGCGGGACCCACGGCAGAGCAAACACACTCGTGGTGAGGGCACGGGAGGCCTTCTGACAGCAGCGCCGCTTCCCTCAGCCGGGCGCCCGCCCTCAGTCGAACCCACCGGAGCCCGCGTTCGGAGTGCACCGAGCTGAACACCCGGCTCTCGGCGAGGTCGTGACGGCGACGCCGGCCTGCAGGCCAAACTCTCTGGGGGCGCCCTGAGGTGGGAGGCTCGCCCGAAACGGAAGGGGGAAGCGCCGAGCCCCTGCCACGGGATTGCTTCAGGACGACGCATTGGCCCAGCAAGCCCCACTCTGTCCCGGGAAGAGAGAAGCGGCTCTGGCACCTAGAAGCACGGAGCAAGGCACCCAACCCTCAGCTCTTGGATCGCGCTTCCCGGAGGGGGCCCTTTCACCTCGCCATTCCCCGAATGCACAACGCCTTCTCTCAGACGCGGAGGAAGACGTGCACACGCTGCCGCCTTGGGCCTCCACTCCAGGGACCTGCGGGTGCCGCCAGCACCTCCGGGGCGACAGCGGGCTGCGCGGTGTCAAGGTCGACACACGCCCGGGCCTGGCAACCGAAGGAGACAGCTCCTCCCTGGATTCCGTGCAACACGGTGCTGCCGGGAAAACGTCCGCCCAGGGAAAGATGAGTGCGAACAGAGAAGCGGGGAGGAGAGATGAAGGGCGCGCTTCGTGAGGCACGAGGGTCCGGGCTGTGGGGCCGGCCTCTCCCGGGCCGGCGCCTCACGTCCTACACGGGGAAGCCGTTGGCTGACTCGCCGGGGGTTGGACCCGCTGAGGTCCAGGCCCCCGACCTCCCTGTGCGAAACAAGGCAGGGTGGAATGCCATCCCCGTCCACGTCCACACACACGTCGCTCCACGGAGAAGGAGGCCTTCTCAACGCTTAGCCCGGAAGCCTCGAGTGAGCACCACAGCCTTACCTCCGAGAAGCAAGCCTGAAGCCGAGCTCCCTTCCGCGAGCAGGCCTCTTTCGCCCAGAGAGAACGCTTGGCCGCGGCGGGGGTGGCGGAAGCCTCAGGGAGGCTGCGTGCCGGGCCTCAGGTCGGGGGCCGTCCTAGAAGGAGGCCCCCGACCTGGGCCTCAGCGAAGCCCTTCGCAAGGGCGTCGGAAGCGGCTCCTGCCCCGACCGTGACGCGGGACCCACGGCAGAGCAAACACACTCGTGGTGAGGGCACGGGAGGCCTTCTGACAGCAGCGCCGCTTCCCTCAGCCGGGCGCCCGCCCTCAGTCGAACCCACCGGAGCCCGCGTTCGGAGTGCACCGAGCTGAACACCCGGCTCTCGGCGAGGTCGTGACGGCGACGCCGGCCTGCAGGCCAAACTCTCTGGGGGCGCCCTGAGCTGGGAGGCTCGCCCGAAACGGAAGGGGGAAGCGCCGAGCCCCTGCCACGGGATTGCTTCAGGACGACGCATTGGCCCAGCAAGCCCCACTCTGTCCCGGGAAGAGAGAAGCGGCTCTGGCACCTAGAAGCACGGAGCAAGGCACCCAACCCTCAGCTCTTGGATCGCGCTTCCCGGAGGGGGCCCTTTCACCTCGCCATTCCCCGAATGCACAACGCCTTCTCTCAGACGCGGAGGAAGACGTGCACACGCTGCCGCCTTGGGCCTCCACTCCAGGGACCTGCGGGTGCCGCCAGCACCTCCGGGGCGACAGGGGGCTGCGCGGTGTCAAGGTCGACACACGCCCGGGCCTGGCAACCGAAGGAGACAGCTCCTCCCTGGATTCCGTGCAACACGGTGCTGCCGGGAAAACGTCCGCCCAGGGAAAGATGAGTGCGAACAGAGAAGCGGGGAGGAGAGATGAAGGGCGCGCTTCGTGAGGCACGAGGGTCCGGGCTGTGGGGCCGGCCTCTCCCGGGCCGGCGCCTCACGTCCTACACGGGGAAGCCGTTGGCTGACTCGCCGGGGGTTGGACCCGCTGAGGTCCAGGCCCCCGACCTCCCTGTGCGAAACAAGGCAGGGTGGAATGCCATCCCCGTCCACGTCCACACACACGTCGCTCCACGGAGAAGGAGGCCTTCTCAACGCTTAGCCCGGAAGCCTCGAGTGAGCACCACAGCCTTACCTCCGAGAAGCAAGCCTGAAGCCGAGCTCCCTTCCGCGAGCAGGCCTCTTTCGCCCAGAGAGAAAGCTTGGCCGCGGCGGGGGTGGCGGAAGCCTCAGGGAGGCTGCGTGCCGGGCCTCAGGTCGGGGGCCGTCCTAGAAGGAGGCCCCCGACCTGGGCCTCAGCGAAGCCCTTCGCAAGGGCGTCGGAAGCGGCTCCTGCCCCGACCGTGACGCGGGACCCACGGCAGAGCAAACACACTCGTGGTGAGGGCACGGGAGGCCTTCTGACAGCAGCGCCGCTTCCCTCAGCCGGGCGCCCGCCCTCAGTCGAACCCACCGGAGCCCGCGTTCGGAGTGCACCGAGCTGAACACCCGGCTCTCGGCGAGGTCGTGACGGCGACGCCGGCCTGCAGGCCAAACTCTCTGGGGGCGCCCTGAGCTGGGAGGCTCGCCCGAAACGGAAGGGGGAAGCGCCGAGCCCCTGCCACGGGATTGCTTCAGGACGACGCATTGGCCCAGCAAGCCCCACTCTGTCCCGGGAAGAGAGAAGCGGCTCTGGCACCTAGAAGCACGGAGCAAGGCACCCAACCCTCAGCTCTTGGATCGCGCTTCCCGGAGGGGGCCCTTTCACCTCGCCATTCCCCGAATGCACAACGCCTTCTCTCAGACGCGGAGGAAGACGTGCACACGCTGCCGCCTTGGGCCTCCACTCCAGGGACCTGCGGGTGCCGCCAGCACCTCCGGGGCGACAGCGGGCTGCGCGGTGTCAAGGTCGACACACGCCCGGGCCTGGCAACCGAAGGAGACAGCTCCTCCCTGGATTCCGTGCAACACGGTGCTGCCGGGAAAACGTCCGCCCAGGGAAAGATGAGTGCGAACAGAGAAGCGGGGAGGAGAGATGAAGGGCGCGCTTCGTGAGGCACGAGGGTCCGGGCTGTGGGGCCGGCCTCTCCCGGGCCGGCGCCTCCCGTCCTACACGGGGAAGCCGTTGGCTGACTCGCCGGGGGTTGGACCCGCTGAGGTCCAGGCCCCCGACCTCCCTGTGCGAAACAAGGCAGGGTGGAATGCCATCCCCGTCCACGTCCACACACACGTCGCTCCACGGAGAAGGAGGCCTTCTCAACGCTTAGCCCGGAAGCCTCGAGTGAGCACCACAGCCTTACCTCCGAGAAGCAAGCCTGAAGCCGAGCTCCCTTCCGCGAGCAGGCCTCTTTCGCCCAGAGAGAACGCTTGGCCGCGGCGGGGGTGGCGGAAGCCTCAGGGAGGCTGCGTGCCGGGCCTCAGGTCGGGGGCCGTCCTAGAAGGAGGCCCCCGACCTGGGCCTCAGCGAAGCCCTTCGCAAGGGCGTCGGAAGCGGCTCCTGCCCCGACCGTGACGCGGGACCCACGGCAGAGCAAACACACTCGTGGTGAGGGCACGGGAGGCCTTCTGACAGCAGCGCCGCTTCCCTCAGCCGGGCGCCCGCCCTCAGTCGAACCCACCGGAGCCCGCGTTCGGAGTGCACCGAGCTGAACACCCGGCTCTCGGCGAGGTCGTGACGGCGACGCCGGCCTGCAGGCCAAACTCTCTGGGGGCGCCCTGAGGTGGGAGGCTCGCCCGAAACGGAAGGGGGAAGCGCCGAGCCCCTGCCACGGGATTGCTTCAGGACGACGCATTGGCCCAGCAAGCCCCACTCTGTCCCGGGAAGAGAGAAGCGGCTCTGGCACCTAGAAGCACGGAGCAAGGCACCCAACCCTCAGCTCTTGGATCGCGCTTCCCGGAGGGGGCCCTTTCACCTCGCCATTCCCCGAATGCACAACGCCTTCTCTCAGACGCGGAGGAAGACGTGCACACGCTGCCGCCTTGGGCCTCCACTCCAGGGACCTGCGGGTGCCGCCAGCACCTCCGGGGCGACAGCGGGCTGCGCGGTGTCAAGGTCGACACACGCCCGGGCCTGGCAACCGAAGGAGACAGCTCCTCCCTGGATTCCGTGCAACCCGGTGCTGCCGGGAAAACGTCCGCCCAGGGAAAGATGAGTGCGAACAGAGAAGCGGGGAGGAGAGATGAAGGGCGCGCTTCGTGAGGCACGAGGGTCCGGGCTGTGGGGCCGGCCTCTCCCGGGCCGGCGCCTCCCGTCCTACACGGGGAAGCCGTTGGCTGACTCGCCGGGGGTTGGACCCGCTGAGGTCCAGGCCCCCGACCTCCCTGTGCGAAACAAGGCAGGGTGGAATGCCATCCCCGTCCACGTCCACACACACGTCGCTCCACGGAGAAGGAGGCCTTCTCAACGCTTAGCCCGGAAGCCTCGAGTGAGCACCACAGCCTTACCTCCGAGAAGCAAGCCTGAAGCCGAGCTCCCTTCCGCGAGCAGGCCTCTTTCGCCCAGAGAGAACGCTTGGCCGCGGCGGGGGTGGCGGAAGCCTCAGGGAGGCTGCGTGCCGGGCCTCAGGTCGGGGGCCGTCCTAGAAGGAGGCCCCCGACCTGGGCCTCAGCGAAGCCCTTCGCAAGGGCGTCGGAAGCGGCTCCTGCCCCGACCGTGACGCGGGACCCACGGCAGAGCAAACACACTCGTGGTGAGGGCACGGGAGGCCTTCTGACAGCAGCGCCGCTTCCCTCAGCCGGGCGCCCGCCCTCAGTCGAACCCACCGGAGCCCGCGTTCGGAGTGCACCGAGCTGAACACCCGGCTCTCGGCGAGGTCGTGACGGCGACGCCGGCCTGCAGGCCAAACTCTCTGGGGGCGCCCTGAGCTGGGAGGCTCGCCCGAAACGGAAGGGGGAAGCGCCGAGCCCCTGCCACGGGATTGCTTCAGGACGACGCATTGGCCCAGCAAGCCCCACTCTGTCCCGGGAAGAGAGAAGCGGCTCTGGCACCTAGAAGCACGGAGCAAGGCACCCAACCCTCAGCTCTTGGATCGCGCTTCCCGGAGGGGGCCCTTTCACCTCGCCATTCCCCGAATGCACAACGCCTTCTCTCAGACGCGGAGGAAGACGTGCACACGCTGCCGCCTTGGGCCTCCACTCCAGGGACCTGCGGGTGCCGCCAGCACCTCCGGGGCGACAGCGGGCTGCGCGGTGTCAAGGTCGACACACGCCCGGGCCTGGCAACCGAAGGAGACAGCTCCTCCCTGGATTCCGTGCAACACGGTGCTGCCGGGAAAACGTCCGCCCAGGGAAAGATGAGTGCGAACAGAGAAGCGGGGAGGAGAGATGAAGGGCGCGCTTCGTGAGGCACGAGGGTCCGGGCTGTGGGGCCGGCCTCTCCCGGGCCGGCGCCTCCCGTCCTACACGGGGAAGCCGTTGGCTGACTCGCCGGGGGTTGGACCCGCTGAGGTCCAGGCCCCCGACCTCCCTGTGCGAAACAAGGCAGGGTGGAATGCCATCCCCGTCCACGTCCACACACACGTCGCTCCACGGAGAAGGAGGCCTTCTCAACGCTTAGCCCGGAAGCCTCGAGTGAGCACCACAGCCTTACCTCCGAGAAGCAAGCCTGAAGCCGAGCTCCCTTCCGCGAGCAGGCCTCTTTCGCCCAGAGAGAAAGCTTGGCCGCGGCGGGGGTGGCGGAAGCCTCAGGGAGGCTGCGTGCCGGGCCTCAGGTCGGGGGCCGTCCTAGAAGGAGGCCCCCGACCTGGGCCTCAGCGAAGCCCTTCGCAAGGGCGTCGGAAGCGGCTCCTGCCCCGACCGTGACGCGGGACCCACGGCAGAGCAAACACACTCGTGGTGAGGGCACGGGAGGCCTTCTGACAGCAGCGCCGCTTCCCTCAGCCGGGCGCCCGCCCTCAGTCGAACCCACCGGAGCCCGCGTTCGGAGTGCACCGAGCTGAACACCCGGCTCTCGGCGAGGTCGTGACGGCGACGCCGGCCTGCAGGCCAAACTCTCTGGGGGCGCCCTGAGCTGGGAGGCTCGCCCGAAACGGAAGGGGGAAGCGCCGAGCCCCTGCCACGGGATTGCTTCAGGACGACGCATTGGCCCAGCAAGCCCCACTCTGTCCCGGGAAGAGAGAAGCGGCTCTGGCACCTAGAAGCACGGAGCAAGGCACCCAACCCTCAGCTCTTGGATCGCGCTTCCCGGAGGGGGCCCTTTCACCTCGCCATTCCCCGAATGCACAACGCCTTCTCTCAGACGCGGAGGAAGACGTGCACACGCTGCCGCCTTGGGCCTCCACTCCAGGGACCTGCGGGTGCCGCCAGCACCTCCGGGGCGACAGCGGGCTGCGCGGTGTCAAGGTCGACACACGCCCGGGCCTGGCAACCGAAGGAGACAGCTCCTCCCTGGATTCCGTGCAACACGGTGCTGCCGGGAAAACGTCCGCCCAGGGAAAGATGAGTGCGAACAGAGAAGCGGGGAGGAGAGATGAAGGGCGCGCTTCGTGAGGCACGAGGGTCCGGGCTGTGGGGCCGGCCTCTCCCGGGCCGGCGCCTCCCGTCCTACACGGGGAAGCCGTTGGCTGACTCGCCGGGGGTTGGACCCGCTGAGGTCCAGGCCCCCGACCTCCCTGTGCGAAACAAGGCAGGGTGGAATGCCATCCCCGTCCACGTCCACACACACGTCGCTCCACGGAGAAGGAGGCCTTCTCAACGCTTAGCCCGGAAGCCTCGAGTGAGCACCACAGCCTTACCTCCGAGAAGCAAGCCTGAAGCCGAGCTCCCTTCCGCGAGCAGGCCTCTTTCGCCCAGAGAGAACGCTTGGCCGCGGCGGGGGTGGCGGAAGCCTCAGGGAGGCTGCGTGCCGGGCCTCAGGTCGGGGGCCGTCCTAGAAGGAGGCCCCCGACCTGGGCCTCAGCGAAGCCCTTCGCAAGGGCGTCGGAAGCGGCTCCTGCCCCGACCGTGACGCGGGACCCACGGCAGAGCAAACACACTCGTGGTGAGGGCACGGGAGGCCTTCTGACAGCAGCGCCGCTTCCCTCAGCCGGGCGCCCGCCCTCAGTCGAACCCACCGGAGCCCGCGTTCGGAGTGCACCGAGCTGAACACCCGGCTCTCGGCGAGGTCGTGACGGCGACGCCGGCCTGCAGGCCAAACTCTCTGGGGGCGCCCTGAGGTGGGAGGCTCGCCCGAAACGGAAGGGGGAAGCGCCGAGCCCCTGCCACGGGATTGCTTCAGGACGACGCATTGGCCCAGCAAGCCCCACTCTGTCCCGGGAAGAGAGAAGCGGCTCTGGCACCTAGAAGCACGGAGCAAGGCACCCAACCCTCAGCTCTTGGATCGCGCTTCCCGGAGGGGGCCCTTTCACCTCGCCATTCCCCGAATGCACAACGCCTTCTCTCAGACGCGGAGGAAGACGTGCACACGCTGCCGCCTTGGGCCTCCACTCCAGGGACCTGCGGGTGCCGCCAGCACCTCCGGGGCGACAGCGGGCTGCGCGGTGTCAAGGTCGACACACGCCCGGGCCTGGCAACCGAAGGAGACAGCTCCTCCCTGGATTCCGTGCAACACGGTGCTGCCGGGAAAACGTCCGCCCAGGGAAAGATGAGTGCGAACAGAGAAGCGGGGAGGAGAGATGAAGGGCGCGCTTCGTGAGGCACGAGGGTCCGGGCTGTGGGGCCGGCCTCTCCCGGGCCGGCGCCTCACGTCCTACACGGGGAAGCCGTTGGCTGACTCGCCGGGGGTTGGACCCGCTGAGGTCCAGGCCCCCGACCTCCCTGTGCGAAACAAGGCAGGGTGGAATGCCATCCCCGTCCACGTCCACACACACGTCGCTCCACGGAGAAGGAGGCCTTCTCAACGCTTAGCCCGGAAGCCTCGAGTGAGCACCACAGCCTTACCTCCGAGAAGCAAGCCTGAAGCCGAGCTCCCTTCCGCGAGCAGGCCTCTTTCGCCCAGAGAGAACGCTTGGCCGCGGCGGGGGTGGCGGAAGCCTCAGGGAGGCTGCGTGCCGGGCCTCAGGTCGGGGGCCGTCCTAGAAGGAGGCCCCCGACCTGGGCCTCAGCGAAGCCCTTCGCAAGGGCGTCGGAAGCGGCTCCTGCCCCGACCGTGACGCGGGACCCACGGCAGAGCAAACACACTCGTGGTGAGGGCACGGGAGGCCTTCTGACAGCAGCGCCGCTTCCCTCAGCCGGGCGCCCGCCCTCAGTCGAACCCACCGGAGCCCGCGTTCGGAGTGCACCGAGCTGAACACCCGGCTCTCGGCGAGGTCGTGACGGCGACGCCGGCCTGCAGGCCAAACTCTCTGGGGGCGCCCTGAGCTGGGAGGCTCGCCCGAAACGGAAGGGGGAAGCGCCGAGCCCCTGCCACGGGATTGCTTCAGGACGACGCATTGGCCCAGCAAGCCCCACTCTGTCCCGGGAAGAGAGAAGCGGCTCTGGCACCTAGAAGCACGGAGCAAGGCACCCAACCCTCAGCTCTTGGATCGCGCTTCCCGGAGGGGGCCCTTTCACCTCGCCATTCCCCGAATGCACAACGCCTTCTCTCAGACGCGGAGGAAGACGTGCACACGCTGCCGCCTTGGGCCTCCACTCCAGGGACCTGCGGGTGCCGCCAGCACCTCCGGGGCGACAGGGGGCTGCGCGGTGTCAAGGTCGACACACGCCCGGGCCTGGCAACCGAAGGAGACAGCTCCTCCCTGGATTCCGTGCAACACGGTGCTGCCGGGAAAACGTCCGCCCAGGGAAAGATGAGTGCGAACAGAGAAGCGGGGAGGAGAGATGAAGGGCGCGCTTCGTGAGGCACGAGGGTCCGGGCTGTGGGGCCGGCCTCTCCCGGGCCGGCGCCTCACGTCCTACACGGGGAAGCCGTTGGCTGACTCGCCGGGGGTTGGACCCGCTGAGGTCCAGGCCCCCGACCTCCCTGTGCGAAACAAGGCAGGGTGGAATGCCATCCCCGTCCACGTCCACACACACGTCGCTCCACGGAGAAGGAGGCCTTCTCAACGCTTAGCCCGGAAGCCTCGAGTGAGCACCACAGCCTTACCTCCGAGAAGCAAGCCTGAAGCCGAGCTCCCTTCCGCGAGCAGGCCTCTTTCGCCCAGAGAGAAAGCTTGGCCGCGGCGGGGGTGGCGGAAGCCTCAGGGAGGCTGCGTGCCGGGCCTCAGGTCGGGGGCCGTCCTAGAAGGAGGCCCCCGACCTGGGCCTCAGCGAAGCCCTTCGCAAGGGCGTCGGAAGCGGCTCCTGCCCCGACCGTGACGCGGGACCCACGGCAGAGCAAACACACTCGTGGTGAGGGCACGGGAGGCCTTCTGACAGCAGCGCCGCTTCCCTCAGCCGGGCGCCCGCCCTCAGTCGAACCCACCGGAGCCCGCGTTCGGAGTGCACCGAGCTGAACACCCGGCTCTCGGCGAGGTCGTGACGGCGACGCCGGCCTGCAGGCCAAACTCTCTGGGGGCGCCCTGAGCTGGGAGGCTCGCCCGAAACGGAAGGGGGAAGCGCCGAGCCCCTGCCACGGGATTGCTTCAGGACGACGCATTGGCCCAGCAAGCCCCACTCTGTCCCGGGAAGAGAGAAGCGGCTCTGGCACCTAGAAGCACGGAGCAAGGCACCCAACCCTCAGCTCTTGGATCGCGCTTCCCGGAGGGGGCCCTTTCACCTCGCCATTCCCCGAATGCACAACGCCTTCTCTCAGACGCGGAGGAAGACGTGCACACGCTGCCGCCTTGGGCCTCCACTCCAGGGACCTGCGGGTGCCGCCAGCACCTCCGGGGCGACAGCGGGCTGCGCGGTGTCAAGGTCGACACACGCCCGGGCCTGGCAACCGAAGGAGACAGCTCCTCCCTGGATTCCGTGCAACACGGTGCTGCCGGGAAAACGTCCGCCCAGGGAAAGATGAGTGCGAACAGAGAAGCGGGGAGGAGAGATGAAGGGCGCGCTTCGTGAGGCACGAGGGTCCGGGCTGTGGGGCCGGCCTCTCCCGGGCCGGCGCCTCCCGTCCTACACGGGGAAGCCGTTGGCTGACTCGCCGGGGGTTGGACCCGCTGAGGTCCAGGCCCCCGACCTCCCTGTGCGAAACAAGGCAGGGTGGAATGCCATCCCCGTCCACGTCCACACACACGTCGCTCCACGGAGAAGGAGGCCTTCTCAACGCTTAGCCCGGAAGCCTCGAGTGAGCACCACAGCCTTACCTCCGAGAAGCAAGCCTGAAGCCGAGCTCCCTTCCGCGAGCAGGCCTCTTTCGCCCAGAGAGAACGCTTGGCCGCGGCGGGGGTGGCGGAAGCCTCAGGGAGGCTGCGTGCCGGGCCTCAGGTCGGGGGCCGTCCTAGAAGGAGGCCCCCGACCTGGGCCTCAGCGAAGCCCTTCGCAAGGGCGTCG
Source organism: Martes martes (assembly GCF_963455335.1). Lineage (NCBI taxonomy): Eukaryota > Metazoa > Chordata > Mammalia > Carnivora > Mustelidae > Martes > Martes martes. Next base: position 231,084 of record NW_027666479.1, read on the forward strand.
GAAGCGGCTCCTGCCCCGACCGTGACGCGGGACCCACGGCAGAGCAAACACACTCGTGGTGAGGGCACGGGAGGCCTTCTGACAGCAGCGCCGCTTCCCTCAGCCGGGCGCCCGCCCTCAGTCGAACCCACCGGAGCCCGCGTTCGGAGTGCACCGAGCTGAACACCCGGCTCTCGGCGAGGTCGTGACGGCGACGCCGGCCTGCAGGCCAAACTCTCTGGGGGCGCCCTGAGGTGGGAGGCTCGCCCGAAACGGAAGGGGGAAGCGCCGAGCCCCTGCCACGGGATTGCTTCAGGACGACGCATTGGCCCAGCAAGCCCCACTCTGTCCCGGGAAGAGAGAAGCGGCTCTGGCACCTAGAAGCACGGAGCAAGGCACCCAACCCTCAGCTCTTGGATCGCGCTTCCCGGAGGGGGCCCTTTCACCTCGCCATTCCCCGAATGCACAACGCCTTCTCTCAGACGCGGAGGAAGACGTGCACACGCTGCCGCCTTGGGCCTCCACTCCAGGGACCTGCGGGTGCCGCCAGCACCTCCGGGGCGACAGCGGGCTGCGCGGTGTCAAGGTCGACACACGCCCGGGCCTGGCAACCGAAGGAGACAGCTCCTCCCTGGATTCCGTGCAACCCGGTGCTGCCGGGAAAACGTCCGCCCAGGGAAAGATGAGTGCGAACAGAGAAGCGGGGAGGAGAGATGAAGGGCGCGCTTCGTGAGGCACGAGGGTCCGGGCTGTGGGGCCGGCCTCTCCCGGGCCGGCGCCTCCCGTCCTACACGGGGAAGCCGTTGGCTGACTCGCCGGGGGTTGGACCCGCTGAGGTCCAGGCCCCCGACCTCCCTGTGCGAAACAAGGCAGGGTGGAATGCCATCCCCGTCCACGTCCACACACACGTCGCTCCACGGAGAAGGAGGCCTTCTCAACGCTTAGCCCGGAAGCCTCGAGTGAGCACCACAGCCTTACCTCCGAGAAGCAAGCCTGAAGCCGAGCTCCCTTCCGCGAGCAGGCCTCTTTCGCCCAGAGAGAACGCTTGGCCGCGGCGGGGGTGGCGGAAGCCTCAGGGAGGCTGCGTGCCGGGCCTCAGGTCGGGGGCCGTCCTAGAAGGAGGCCCCCGACCTGGGCCTCAGCGAAGCCCTTCGCAAGGGCGTCGGAAGCGGCTCCTGCCCCGACCGTGACGCGGGACCCACGGCAGAGCAAACACACTCGTGGTGAGGGCACGGGAGGCCTTCTGACAGCAGCGCCGCTTCCCTCAGCCGGGCGCCCGCCCTCAGTCGAACCCACCGGAGCCCGCGTTCGGAGTGCACCGAGCTGAACACCCGGCTCTCGGCGAGGTCGTGACGGCGACGCCGGCCTGCAGGCCAAACTCTCTGGGGGCGCCCTGAGCTGGGAGGCTCGCCCGAAACGGAAGGGGGAAGCGCCGAGCCCCTGCCACGGGATTGCTTCAGGACGACGCATTGGCCCAGCAAGCCCCACTCTGTCCCGGGAAGAGAGAAGCGGCTCTGGCACCTAGAAGCACGGAGCAAGGCACCCAACCCTCAGCTCTTGGATCGCGCTTCCCGGAGGGGGCCCTTTCACCTCGCCATTCCCCGAATGCACAACGCCTTCTCTCAGACGCGGAGGAAGACGTGCACACGCTGCCGCCTTGGGCCTCCACTCCAGGGACCTGCGGGTGCCGCCAGCACCTCCGGGGCGACAGCGGGCTGCGCGGTGTCAAGGTCGACACACGCCCGGGCCTGGCAACCGAAGGAGACAGCTCCTCCCTGGATTCCGTGCAACACGGTGCTGCCGGGAAAACGTCCGCCCAGGGAAAGATGAGTGCGAACAGAGAAGCGGGGAGGAGAGATGAAGGGCGCGCTTCGTGAGGCACGAGGGTCCGGGCTGTGGGGCCGGCCTCTCCCGGGCCGGCGCCTCCCGTCCTACACGGGGAAGCCGTTGGCTGACTCGCCGGGGGTTGGACCCGCTGAGGTCCAGGCCCCCGACCTCCCTGTGCGAAACAAGGCAGGGTGGAATGCCATCCCCGTCCACGTCCACACACACGTCGCTCCACGGAGAAGGAGGCCTTCTCAACGCTTAGCCCGGAAGCCTCGAGTGAGCACCACAGCCTTACCTCCGAGAAGCAAGCCTGAAGCCGAGCTCCCTTCCGCGAGCAGGCCTCTTTCGCCCAGAGAGAACGCTTGGCCGCGGCGGGGGTGGCGGAAGCCTCAGGGAGGCTGCGTGCCGGGCCTCAGGTCGGGGGCCGTCCTAGAAGGAGGCCCCCGACCTGGGCCTCAGCGAAGCCCTTCGCAAGGGCGTCGGAAGCGGCTCCTGCCCCGACCGTGACGCGGGACCCACGGCAGAGCAAACACACTCGTGGTGAGGGCACGGGAGGCCTTCTGACAGCAGCGCCGCTTCCCTCAGCCGGGCGCCCGCCCTCAGTCGAACCCACCGGAGCCCGCGTTCGGAGTGCACCGAGCTGAACACCCGGCTCTCGGCGAGGTCGTGACGGCGACGCCGGCCTGCAGGCCAAACTCTCTGGGGGCGCCCTGAGCTGGGAGGCTCGCCCGAAACGGAAGGGGGAAGCGCCGAGCCCCTGCCACGGGATTGCTTCAGGACGACGCATTGGCCCAGCAAGCCCCACTCTGTCCCGGGAAGAGAGAAGCGGCTCTGGCACCTAGAAGCACGGAGCAAGGCACCCAACCCTCAGCTCTTGGATCGCGCTTCCCGGAGGGGGCCCTTTCACCTCGCCATTCCCCGAATGCACAACGCCTTCTCTCAGACGCGGAGGAAGACGTGCACACGCTGCCGCCTTGGGCCTCCACTCCAGGGACCTGCGGGTGCCGCCAGCACCTCCGGGGCGACAGCGGGCTGCGCGGTGTCAAGGTCGACACACGCCCGGGCCTGGCAACCGAAGGAGACAGCTCCTCCCTGGATTCCGTGCAACACGGTGCTGCCGGGAAAACGTCCGCCCAGGGAAAGATGAGTGCGAACAGAGAAGCGGGGAGGAGAGATGAAGGGCGCGCTTCGTGAGGCACGAGGGTCCGGGCTGTGGGGCCGGCCTCTCCCGGGCCGGCGCCTCCCGTCCTACACGGGGAAGCCGTTGGCTGACTCGCCGGGGGTTGGACCCGCTGAGGTCCAGGCCCCCGACCTCCCTGTGCGAAACAAGGCAGGGTGGAATGCCATCCCCGTCCACGTCCACACACACGTCGCTCCACGGAGAAGGAGGCCTTCTCAACGCTTAGCCCGGAAGCCTCGAGTGAGCACCACAGCCTTACCTCCGAGAAGCAAGCCTGAAGCCGAGCTCCCTTCCGCGAGCAGGCCTCTTTCGCCCAGAGAGAAAGCTTGGCCGCGGCGGGGGTGGCGGAAGCCTCAGGGAGGCTGCGTGCCGGGCCTCAGGTCGGGGGCCGTCCTAGAAGGAGGCCCCCGACCTGGGCCTCAGCGAAGCCCTTCGCAAGGGCGTCGGAAGCGGCTCCTGCCCCGACCGTGACGCGGGACCCACGGCAGAGCAAACACACTCGTGGTGAGGGCACGGGAGGCCTTCTGACAGCAGCGCCGCTTCCCTCAGCCGGGCGCCCGCCCTCAGTCGAACCCACCGGAGCCCGCGTTCGGAGTGCACCGAGCTGAACACCCGGCTCTCGGCGAGGTCGTGACGGCGACGCCGGCCTGCAGGCCAAACTCTCTGGGGGCGCCCTGAGCTGGGAGGCTCGCCCGAAACGGAAGGGGGAAGCGCCGAGCCCCTGCCACGGGATTGCTTCAGGACGACGCATTGGCCCAGCAAGCCCCACTCTGTCCCGGGAAGAGAGAAGCGGCTCTGGCACCTAGAAGCACGGAGCAAGGCACCCAACCCTCAGCTCTTGGATCGCGCTTCCCGGAGGGGGCCCTTTCACCTCGCCATTCCCCGAATGCACAACGCCTTCTCTCAGACGCGGAGGAAGACGTGCACACGCTGCCGCCTTGGGCCTCCACTCCAGGGACCTGCGGGTGCCGCCAGCACCTCCGGGGCGACAGCGGGCTGCGCGGTGTCAAGGTCGACACACGCCCGGGCCTGGCAACCGAAGGAGACAGCTCCTCCCTGGATTCCGTGCAACACGGTGCTGCCGGGAAAACGTCCGCCCAGGGAAAGATGAGTGCGAACAGAGAAGCGGGGAGGAGAGATGAAGGGCGCGCTTCGTGAGGCACGAGGGTCCGGGCTGTGGGGCCGGCCTCTCCCGGGCCGGCGCCTCACGTCCTACACGGGGAAGCCGTTGGCTGACTCGCCGGGGGTTGGACCCGCTGAGGTCCAGGCCCCCGACCTCCCTGTGCGAAACAAGGCAGGGTGGAATGCCATCCCCGTCCACGTCCACACACACGTCGCTCCACGGAGAAGGAGGCCTTCTCAACGCTTAGCCCGGAAGCCTCGAGTGAGCACCACAGCCTTACCTCCGAGAAGCAAGCCTGAAGCCGAGCTCCCTTCCGCGAGCAGGCCTCTTTCGCCCAGAGAGAACGCTTGGCCGCGGCGGGGGTGGCGGAAGCCTCAGGGAGGCTGCGTGCCGGGCCTCAGGTCGGGGGCCGTCCTAGAAGGAGGCCCCCGACCTGGGCCTCAGCGAAGCCCTTCGCAAGGGCGTCGGAAGCGGCTCCTGCCCCGACCGTGACGCGGGACCCACGGCAGAGCAAACACACTCGTGGTGAGGGCACGGGAGGCCTTCTGACAGCAGCGCCGCTTCCCTCAGCCGGGCGCCCGCCCTCAGTCGAACCCACCGGAGCCCGCGTTCGGAGTGCACCGAGCTGAACACCCGGCTCTCGGCGAGGTCGTGACGGCGACGCCGGCCTGCAGGCCAAACTCTCTGGGGGCGCCCTGAGGTGGGAGGCTCGCCCGAAACGGAAGGGGGAAGCGCCGAGCCCCTGCCACGGGATTGCTTCAGGACGACGCATTGGCCCAGCAAGCCCCACTCTGTCCCGGGAAGAGAGAAGCGGCTCTGGCACCTAGAAGCACGGAGCAAGGCACCCAACCCTCAGCTCTTGGATCGCGCTTCCCGGAGGGGGCCCTTTCACCTCGCCATTCCCCGAATGCACAACGCCTTCTCTCAGACGCGGAGGAAGACGTGCACACGCTGCCGCCTTGGGCCTCCACTCCAGGGACCTGCGGGTGCCGCCAGCACCTCCGGGGCGACAGCGGGCTGCGCGGTGTCAAGGTCGACACACGCCCGGGCCTGGCAACCGAAGGAGACAGCTCCTCCCTGGATTCCGTGCAACACGGTGCTGCCGGGAAAACGTCCGCCCAGGGAAAGATGAGTGCGAACAGAGAAGCGGGGAGGAGAGATGAAGGGCGCGCTTCGTGAGGCACGAGGGTCCGGGCTGTGGGGCCGGCCTCTCCCGGGCCGGCGCCTCCCGTCCTACACGGGGAAGCCGTTGGCTGACTCGCCGGGGGTTGGACCCGCTGAGGTCCAGGCCCCCGACCTCCCTGTGCGAAACAAGGCAGGGTGGAATGCCATCCCCGTCCACGTCCACACACACGTCGCTCCACGGAGAAGGAGGCCTTCTCAACGCTTAGCCCGGAAGCCTCGAGTGAGCACCACAGCCTTACCTCCGAGAAGCAAGCCTGAAGCCGAGCTCCCTTCCGCGAGCAGGCCTCTTTCGCCCAGAGAGAACGCTTGGCCGCGGCGGGGGTGGCGGAAGCCTCAGGGAGGCTGCGTGCCGGGCCTCAGGTCGGGGGCCGTCCTAGAAGGAGGCCCCCGACCTGGGCCTCAGCGAAGCCCTTCGCAAGGGCGTCGGAAGCGGCTCCTGCCCCGACCGTGACGCGGGACCCACGGCAGAGCAAACACACTCGTGGTGAGGGCACGGGAGGCCTTCTGACAGCAGCGCCGCTTCCCTCAGCCGGGCGCCCGCCCTCAGTCGAACCCACCGGAGCCCGCGTTCGGAGTGCACCGAGCTGAACACCCGGCTCTCGGCGAGGTCGTGACGGCGACGCCGGCCTGCAGGCCAAACTCTCTGGGGGCGCCCTGAGCTGGGAGGCTCGCCCGAAACGGAAGGGGGAAGCGCCGAGCCCCTGCCACGGGATTGCTTCAGGACGACGCATTGGCCCAGCAAGCCCCACTCTGTCCCGGGAAGAGAGAAGCGGCTCTGGCACCTAGAAGCACGGAGCAAGGCACCCAACCCTCAGCTCTTGGATCGCGCTTCCCGGAGGGGGCCCTTTCACCTCGCCATTCCCCGAATGCACAACGCCTTCTCTCAGACGCGGAGGAAGACGTGCACACGCTGCCGCCTTGGGCCTCCACTCCAGGGACCTGCGGGTGCCGCCAGCACCTCCGGGGCGACAGCGGGCTGCGCGGTGTCAAGGTCGACACACGCCCGGGCCTGGCAACCGAAGGAGACAGCTCCTCCCTGGATTCCGTGCAACACGGTGCTGCCGGGAAAACGTCCGCCCAGGGAAAGATGAGTGCGAACAGAGAAGCGGGGAGGAGAGATGAAGGGCGCGCTTCGTGAGGCACGAGGGTCCGGGCTGTGGGGCCGGCCTCTCCCGGGCCGGCGCCTCCCGTCCTACACGGGGAAGCCGTTGGCTGACTCGCCGGGGGTTGGACCCGCTGAGGTCCAGGCCCCCGACCTCCCTGTGCGAAACAAGGCAGGGTGGAATGCCATCCCCGTCCACGTCCACACACACGTCGCTCCACGGAGAAGGAGGCCTTCTCAACGCTTAGCCCGGAAGCCTCGAGTGAGCACCACAGCCTTACCTCCGAGAAGCAAGCCTGAAGCCGAGCTCCCTTCCGCGAGCAGGCCTCTTTCGCCCAGAGAGAAAGCTTGGCCGCGGCGGGGGTGGCGGAAGCCTCAGGGAGGCTGCGTGCCGGGCCTCAGGTCGGGGGCCGTCCTAGAAGGAGGCCCCCGACCTGGGCCTCAGCGAAGCCCTTCGCAAGGGCGTCGGAAGCGGCTCCTGCCCCGACCGTGACGCGGGACCCACGGCAGAGCAAACACACTCGTTGTGAGGGCACGGGAGGCCTTCTGACAGCAGCGCCGCTTCCCTCAGCCGGGCGCCCGCCCTCAGTCGAACCCACCGGAGCCCGCGTTCGGAGTGCACCGAGCTGAACACCCGGCTCTCGGCGAGGTCGTGACGGCGACGCCGGCCTGCAGGCCAAACTCTCTGGGGGCGCCCTGAGCTGGGAGGCTCGCCCGAAACGGAAGGGGGAAGCGCCGAGCCCCTGCCACGGGATTGCTTCAGGACGACGCATTGGCCCAGCAAGCCCCACTCTGTCCCGGGAAGAGAGAAGCGGCTCTGGCACCTAGAAGCACGGAGCAAGGCACCCAACCCTCAGCTCTTGGATCGCGCTTCCCGGAGGGGGCCCTTTCACCTCGCCATTCCCCGAATGCACAACGCCTTCTCTCAGACGCGGAGGAAGACGTGCACACGCTGCCGCCTTGGGCCTCCACTCCAGGGACCTGCGGGTGCCGCCAGCACCTCCGGGGCGACAGCGGGCTGCGCGGTGTCAAGGTCGACACACGCCCGGGCCTGGCAACCGAAGGAGACAGCTCCTCCCTGGATTCCGTGCAACACGGTGCTGCCGGGAAAACGTCCGCCCAGGGAAAGATGAGTGCGAACAGAGAAGCGGGGAGGAGAGATGAAGGGCGCGCTTCGTGAGGCACGAGGGTCCGGGCTGTGGGGCCGGCCTCTCCCGGGCCGGCGCCTCACGTCCTACACGGGGAAGCCGTTGGCTGACTCGCCGGGGGTTGGACCCGCTGAGGTCCAGGCCCCCGACCTCCCTGTGCGAAACAAGGCAGGGTGGAATGCCATCCCCGTCCACGTCCACACACACGTCGCTCCACGGAGAAGGAGGCCTTCTCAACGCTTAGCCCGGAAGCCTCGAGTGAGCACCACAGCCTTACCTCCGAGAAGCAAGCCTGAAGCCGAGCTCCCTTCCGCGAGCAGGCCTCTTTCGCCCAGAGAGAACGCTTGGCCGCGGCGGGGGTGGCGGAAGCCTCAGGGAGGCTGCGTGCCGGGCCTCAGGTCGGGGGCCGTCCTAGAAGGAGGCCCCCGACCTGGGCCTCAGCGAAGCCCTTCGCAAGGGCGTCGGAAGCGGCTCCTGCCCCGACCGTGACGCGGGACCCACGGCAGAGCAAACACACTCGTTGTGAGGGCACGGGAGGCCTTCTGACAGCAGCGCCGCTTCCCTCAGCCGGGCGCCCGCCCTCAGTCGAACCCACCGGAGCCCGCGTTCGGAGTGCACCGAGCTGAACACCCGGCTCTCGGCGAGGTCGTGACGGCGACGCCGGCCTGCAGGCCAAACTCTCTGGGGGCGCCCTGAGGTGGGAGGCTCGCCCGAAACGGAAGGGGGAAGCGCCGAGCCCCTGCCACGGGATTGCTTCAGGACGACGCATTGGCCCAGCAAGCCCCACTCTGTCCCGGGAAGAGAGAAGCGGCTCTGGCACCTAGAAGCACGGAGCAAGGCACCCAACCCTCAGCTCTTGGATCGCGCTTCCCGGAGGGGGCCCTTTCACCTCGCCATTCCCCGAATGCACAACGCCTTCTCTCAGACGCGGAGGAAGACGTGCACACGCTGCCGCCTTGGGCCTCCACTCCAGGGACCTGCGGGTGCCGCCAGCACCTCCGGGGCGACAGCGGGCTGCGCGGTGTCAAGGTCGACACACGCCCGGGCCTGGCAACCGAAGGAGACAGCTCCTCCCTGGATTCCGTGCAACACGGTGCTGCCGGGAAAACGTCCGCCCAGGGAAAGATGAGTGCGAACAGAGAAGCGGGGAGGAGAGATGAAGGGCGCGCTTCGTGAGGCACGAGGGTCCGGGCTGTGGGGCCGGCCTCTCCCGGGCCGGCGCCTCACGTCCTACACGGGGAAGCCGTTGGCTGACTCGCCGGGGGTTGGACCCGCTGAGGTCCAGGCCCCCGACCTCCCTGTGCGAAACAAGGCAGGGTGGAATGCCATCCCCGTCCACGTCCACACACACGTCGCTCCACGGAGAAGGAGGCCTTCTCAACGCTTAGCCCGGAAGCCTCGAGTGAGCACCACAGCCTTACCTCCGAGAAGCAAGCCTGAAGCCGAGCTCCCTTCCGCGAGCAGGCCTCTTTCGCCCAGAGAGAAAGCTTGGCCGCGGCGGGGGTGGCGGAAGCCTCAGGGAGGCTGCGTGCCGGGCCTCAGGTCGGGGGCCGTCCTAGAAGGAGGCCCCCGACCTGGGCCTCAGCGAAGCCCTTCGCAAGGGCGTCGGAAGCGGCTCCTGCCCCGACCGTGACGCGGGACCCACGGCAGAGCAAACACACTCGTGGTGAGGGCACGGGAGGCCTTCTGACAGCAGCGCCGCTTCCCTCAGCCGGGCGCCCGCCCTCAGTCGAACCCACCGGAGCCCGCGTTCGGAGTGCACCGAGCTGAACACCCGGCTCTCGGCGAGGTCGTGACGGCGACGCCGGCCTGCAGGCCAAACTCTCTGGGGGCGCCCTGAGCTGGGAGGCTCGCCCGAAACGGAAGGGGGAAGCGCCGAGCCCCTGCCACGGGATTGCTTCAGGACGACGCATTGGCCCAGCAAGCCCCACTCTGTCCCGGGAAGAGAGAAGCGGCTCTGGCACCTAGAAGCACGGAGCAAGGCACCCAACCCTCAGCTCTTGGATCGCGCTTCCCGGAGGGGGCCCTTTCACCTCGCCATTCCCCGAATGCACAACGCCTTCTCTCAGACGCGGAGGAAGACGTGCACACGCTGCCGCCTTGGGCCTCCACTCCAGGGACCTGCGGGTGCCGCCAGCACCTCCGGGGCGACAGCGGGCTGCGCGGTGTCAAGGTCGACACACGCCCGGGCCTGGCAACCGAAGGAGACAGCTCCTCCCTGGATTCCGTGCAACACGGTGCTGCCGGGAAAACGTCCGCCCAGGGAAAGATGAGTGCGAACAGAGAAGCGGGGAGGAGAGATGAAGGGCGCGCTTCGTGAGGCACGAGGGTCCGGGCTGTGGGGCCGGCCTCTCCCGGGCCGGCGCCTCCCGTCCTACACGGGGAAGCCGTTGGCTGACTCGCCGGGGGTTGGACCCGCTGAGGTCCAGGCCCCCGACCTCCCTGTGCGAAACAAGGCAGGGTGGAATGCCATCCCCGTCCACGTCCACACACACGTCGCTCCACGGAGAAGGAGGCCTTCTCAACGCTTAGCCCGGAAGCCTCGAGTGAGCACCACAGCCTTACCTCCGAGAAGCAAGCCTGAAGCCGAGCTCCCTTCCGCGAGCAGGCCTCTTTCGCCCAGAGAGAACGCTTGGCCGCGGCGGGGGTGGCGGAAGCCTCAGGGAGGCTGCGTGCCGGGCCTCAGGTCGGGGGCCGTCCTAGAAGGAGGCCCCCGACCTGGGCCTCAGCGAAGCCCTTCGCAAGGGCGTCGGAAGCGGCTCCTGCCCCGACCGTGACGCGGGACCCACGGCAGAGCAAACACACTCGTTGTGAGGGCACGGGAGGCCTTCTGACAGCAGCGCCGCTTCCCTCAGCCGGGCGCCCGCCCTCAGTCGAACCCACCGGAGCCCGCGTTCAGAGTGCACCGAGCTGAACACCCGGCTCTCGGCGAGGTCGTGACGGCGACGCCGGCCTGCAGGCCAAACTCTCTGGGGGCGCCCTGAGGTGGGAGGCTCGCCCGAAACGGAAGGGGGAAGCGCCGAGCCCCTGCCACGGGATTGCTTCAGGACGACGCATTGGCCCAGCAAGCCCCACTCTGTCCCGGGAAGAGAGAAGCGGCTCTGGCACCTAGAAGCACGGAGCAAGGCACCCAACCCTCAGCTCTTGGATCGCGCTTCCCGGAGGGGGCCCTTTCACCTCGCCATTCCCCGAATGCACAACGCCTTCTCTCAGACGCGGAGGAAGACGTGCACACGCTGCCGCCTTGGGCCTCCACTCCAGGGACCTGCGGGTGCCGCCAGCACCTCCGGGGCGACAGCGGGCTGCGCGGTGTCAAGGTCGACACACGCCCGGGCCTGGCAACCGAAGGAGACAGCTCCTCCCTGGATTCCGTGCAACACGGTGCTGCCGGGAAAACGTCCGCCCAGGGAAAGATGAGTGCGAACAGAGAAGCGGGGAGGAGAGATGAAGGGCGCGCTTCGTGAGGCACGAGGGTCCGGGCTGTGGGGCCGGCCTCTCCCGGGCCGGCGCCTCCCGTCCTACACGGGGAAGCCGTTGGCTGACTCGCCGGGGGTTGGACCCGCTGAGGTCCAGGCCCCCGACCTCCCTGTGCGAAACAAGGCAGGGTGGAATGCCATCCCCGTCCACGTCCACACACACGTCGCTCCACGGAGAAGGAGGCCTTCTCAACGCTTAGCCCGGAAGCCTCGAGTGAGCACCACAGCCTTACCTCCGAGAAGCAAGCCTGAAGCCGAGCTCCCTTCCGCGAGCAGGCCTCTTTCGCCCAGAGAGAAAGCTTGGCCGCGGCGGGGGTGGCGGAAGCCTCAGGGAGGCTGCGTGCCGGGCCTCAGGTCGGGGGCCGTCCTAGAAGGAGGCCCCCGACCTGGGCCTCAGCGAAGCCCTTCGCAAGGGCGTCGGAAGCGGCTCCTGCCCCGACCGTGACGCGGGACCCACGGCAGAGCAAACACACTCGTTGTGAGGGCACGGGAGGCCTTCTGACAGCAGCGCCGCTTCCCTCAGCCGGGCGCCCGCCCTCAGTCGAACCCACCGGAGCCCGCGTTCGGAGTGCACCGAGCTGAACACCCGGCTCTCGGCGAGGTCGTGACGGCGACGCCGGCCTGCAGGCCAAACTCTCTGGGGGCGCCCTGAGCTGGGAGGCTC